>NC_090783.1:9522500-9712500 GCF_040054535.1 Antennarius striatus | reverse complement strand
TGACACACACTGTGTGGAATGAAGGATGGCGAGCGTGTCAACAGGAAACCATTGGTTTTTAATGATGTCGTTGAGCCTCTAACGGACTCCGTGCTGCAGAACGGACTGAGAGCATTGAGCTGGAACAGCAGCAGGAGTGTCCTGTTGTCTTTTGTGTGTCTGGATGCGATGGGGTGATTTACGGGGTCTTAAACCCACGGGGGGGGGGGGGGGGGCAGGAACGCTGGAGAGGTGTGCATACAACTCCGATGCCGAAGCAGAGCCGCTTTCCTCTGTTTTCTTTGGTCACGTTCTCATTCCTGCAGCCCGCCGGATCCGTTCTTGTTCTGTTCCCCATATTTTCCACAGACCTGAGCTTTAATTCCATTTCCTCCTCCCTCAGCACCTGAATCAGGTCTAATTTCTCTCTGCTTCACCCCTGCTCATTTGGTATTAATGCTTTAATCATTCTTCTTTTTCCTCTTTCTTCTCCTCCTCATCTTTCTGTCATTTGTAGATCTGCATTAAGTGTATTTTTGTATTTTTAAAGTTCCTCTCTTGTTTCCATTTGATGGTGAGAGAAATACTGACAGGTGGATTTTTAATATTGTGTCATGAAAGATTAGAGAAATTAATTTTGTAATTATATGCACTAAATGAATATCAATATCATAGATATTATTTACTGATTGATGATTTGCGTTAAAACCCTAAGGGATTCTAAAAAGAACATTTTTAATTCCAGCTGACATCTGATTTCTCTTTAAACTCATTCCATTTTCACTCTGTCCACTTCTCTTTCTTCCTCTCACAATTAATCACTCCTTCCTCCCCCTCTCCCCCATCCTCTCCTCCCGAATGTAACCAGGGGTGTGAGGTGTCTGGTCAGAGAAAATGTTCCCACATATCAAAAGGCTCCTGGGTTCTGAGTGGAAGCGGCCCAGAGAAGGAAAAGGTCAAGCTGAATACAGATAGAGGGATGAAAAACGGTGATTAATAGCAGCAGCAGAGAGCAGCGGCGCTGAAAGGCCACTGGGAGCGAGAGCTAATGCTTCACTGCTTTGTGCTTTATTTCCTTCTCCAAACACATTCGGAACACTTCCCATTATCGATCACTGTTTCACAATTAGTTTTATTTTTGTCACATGTTGTGATAATCCTCGCAGACAGTACGCTGGTTTTTAATTCTCCTGCTTTCATTAATACTGATTTCATTTAGCCTGATTTAATGTGACCTCATCGTATGTGCGGTTGTGGTTTGATGACAGAATATCAGATGTACTAACTGCAATATTTAATCCGTACATAACGTACAATCGACGACGCCACCGACCTGCTCACGCTGAGACGCCTCTCTGAGAAAAAGCTTCAACGGGTTCCGGTCGGTTCCTGCTGCTGAGAGCGAATTAAAAATGTGAGGTTTTACATGTACAATGAAAAATCTAATTATGGCAGAAATTAATAACAAATAAACTCCAGGTGGACTTTCGTTTAGATGAATCCTTCCAACTTTCCGGACGTTGTCCAGACCGGGCTGGACCGTCAGGCTTTGAGCTTTCCAGACAGGTCAGTGTTGTTCATGTTGCTGTTTGGAAACTAGTGTATTTCTGACCTCAGAAAACACACAAAAATGTAAGGAATATTTGGTCTTAAGAGGACGACACACTTGCTGTAAAATGGCACAGCTCGAATATCATTTCCTGTGAGATCCTAAAAGCCTGGAGCACAAATCTGATGCATCCTGCAGGTGTTAGAAGTAACAAGTCACGGTGGCGGCGAAAATACAAAGGATTTCTTCAAGATTTACGTCATCAGAGACAAAATTCTGAAATTTATCTGAAATGAGGTGAAAAAGTTTCATTTTTAGGCATCACAACAAATTTCCATTACAGCAATAATCCCATAATGCTTCAGGAGGAGGGAAAACAGTGATCAGGACTGACTCACAAGGCGACCTGTGATGACACACATCACGTGTGTCGACTCACACACACACACACACACACACACACACACACACACACACACACACACACACACACACACACACACACACACACACACACACACACACACACACAGCAGTGTGTTACGTATTCCCCAGGCTGCTTCTGCAGTGTTTAAACACGCTGCTGAGTCTCTCCTTCAATAAATCATTCTGATTTCATTAATTACCCCATCAGACATCCCATATCATCTCCAGTATCAGTCGTCATTCTATAGCCGTCGACGTTGGAGTTGTTTGCCTCAGTGTGAAATGAAATCAAGGAGCCGTTGTGATGGAAGTGACTCTGGACCTCCCCCCCACCCACCCCGCAGGTAAATGTGCTGCTGTTATTCTGAGCTGCGTATGTGCCATGTTAGAAAGGAAAGCTTGACAGGCATAGCAACAGTAAGGGAGGTGGGACACACACACACACACACACACACACACACGCGCACACACACACACACACACACACACACACACACACGCACACACAAGCTCCTCCTCTGTCTAGCAGGTGAAGGGAGGAGAGAGTGTGTTTTGCTGCAGCAAAGTGGCTCCATGCTCTATCGACTGGCTCACCGTGGCAACCTGCAGAATTCCACCACCAGCCCCGCAGACTATCTGCTCCTTCCCTCCCTCCATCCATCCCTCCTTCCCTCCTTCCCCACCTCCCTTCATCCTTCCTCCCGCTCTCCCATCCCCCACTCCGGCAGCTCCGGGGGAAGCAGTGACGTCGGAGCTCCGTGCTCCTGAAACGGATTGAGAGAGAACAAGATAAAGATCCTCCCTCACCCGGTGCTCCTTAACAATGAAGCTGAGAGTCATTTCGAACCAATGAGCCAGAAAACGCCGAGCCGCTCCTCCATTCATCCTCCTAAGCATGACACCCCCAGACATCACATTCATCTCAGAGAATAGCTGAGGCTCACTCAGACGTGTGGAGGGTGCTCACGTTATAAAAACACAGGGACTCACACCGATTCAAAAAAATAATAGAGACGTGAGGAGGCATCGTGCGATTCATCCATCAGCGGAGCTGCTGAAGCTGATTTGAATGAACCGCGGTGACAATGTCATCAGCGTAACCTTTACCAAAAGAAAGAATGGAGTAATAAAAAGAAAGTAAACAATGATTCATCACCACGCGGCGCCCGGCCTGGCACGAGACGACAAAACCGAGGTGTTGAAGTGGCCCTCATGACAGCTAATAAGTAGCAGGAGCTCATTAGCGGCCTTTCATTAATGGGATGCAAGTTGTGAAATAGAAAATGTGGACATGTAAAACAAAGACATGAAGCATCGACGACATGAATTCCCCTCCTCGACCTTCACGGTGGACGTTCACTCTTCCTCCAAGTGGGCCATCTTGTAATTGTCTGAACATATCTGTGTCACCGCCACCAGCCGGTAAATATACATTCAAAAATACTATTTAATTTGCCCCAATCTGCCCCAGGACACGTGTTGATAGAATGGAAACACAGCATTTGATAGTAATCCCCCCACCCTTCTCCTCCCTCAGCCGGCGAGATGGATGGAACGGCCTTAATCACCCCCTGCCATGCACCGTCAGCATGGCTGCAGGCCACGCTTAGCATTTACACCACATGATCACACACACACACGCAAACACACACACACACATACACACACACACACACACACACACACACAAACCAGAGAGAGAAACTTGACTCTCTTCTCTCCTCACCCTCCAGCTTCACTCCCCCCCCCCCCCCCCTCCTGCCTGGGGGCCACCACACACAACCCGTTCTCCCGCCACCACCTCCGACCGATCCGATGGGAAGCAGCCGCCTCCCGGGTGCTGAAGGAGGCAGCACCCTCCTCCCGCTGCTTCTGCCGTTATCTCCAGGCTGGAGTCCCATCAGTTGGTACTGGGGTGGGGAGCGGGGGGGTCTGGTTTCCAGCTGCATTATCAGCAGCTCAGATGGTAGGTAGGAGCCAGGAGCCAGGAGCCGGGCGACTCCCGTATCAGCATCCTCTCACGTGGCCCGCTTCAAGGTTCCTCTCAGGCTACCTTTAAGTCAGAGCTACACACACACACACACACACACACACACACACACACACACACACACACACACACACACTGACTTTATCTCCAAAACCTCTAACATGTGCTGTCCCTCTGATGTACTCATTCCTGGATTCGATTGAACCCCAGGGGTTCGGTGAGTCGGTCTCACTCGACACGATGTGTCGGGTGTTTTTGCCGCACATACACGAATCACTGTACGTTTGACACATCGTGTCAATTCGTGATGACACACACCCCTTAGCCATCACTGGCTGCAGGTGATCACGCAACATCAATTAGCCTATCTGTGCTACATGGGATTGTGCGCTCTCAGTAGTCGATTTATGCTTGTCATGTGGACAGGCATAAAATCGGGCTTAAAAAATCCAGCCGGACCTGACCTGAGCTCGCAGGTATTAAAGCCCGACCTGACCAGGACGTAATTACAGTGGTACCTCTACTTATGAAATTAATTGGTTCCGGAAGAAATTACGTAAGTAGAAAATTACGTAAGTAGAGACGTGTTTTCCATTCAAATGCCCTAATCCGTTCCAAACCCACAAAAATTCCGACATAAATATTTTAGAAAGCATAAAAATGCATCAAAACATGTGACAAATACATGTTACGATTAGATTATTACACAATAAATGAGAGTTGTGCATAACGTAAAAAACAAAGAATAGAGTGAAGAATAATAATGTCGGTCATTTACCTTTTAACAGCTGTCCTCATTGTTTTTTGCCCTCTTTGGTTCATGCGCTCCTATCTCACCATGCCGAACAACAGAGTGAATTACAGTCCTCCTTTTGAACTTCTCCAACCACCCACGCGATGCCTTAAACTCCTTAAACTTCCTTTTGTTTTAATAATGTGTCAATTGTAGATTTTTGGCCATATTCTTTGGCGAGATCAACCAAACGCATCTTTCTCGTGCTCTTCTATTATCTCTTGCTTTGTTTGTACAGACAGAAAAACTCTTTTCTTCTTCTTTTCTTTTACTCTTTTCTCCGTCACTTTCTTGGGGTCCATAGTGAATACGTACTCAGAAAGTTATTATATTTGCGCAAAACTATCAGACTACCTCACGGGTCCAGTGCCGAATGCCGAGACACTCCATAAGCACTGTTCCACACAGAGGTGGAGTGGCATCCCTCTTACCCAATGGGATGCCATGAAGATACGTAATAGCCAATGGCAGAGCAGCTGTGGAATGTTGCGTTCAGAAACCTGTGGGAGATTCGAGTATCAGCCAATACTGTGTTTTTACATTACTTAAGTCGAAATTTCTCTCGTAAGTAGAGGTAATATTTTCCTTCTGAGAAATTTCGTAAGTAGAAAATTTCGTAAGTAGAGATATCACTGTATTGAAATTTTGAGCTTAAGATCTTACCTCTACTGTCATGATGGTCCGTCATCTGATTGCTTTATTAATATTTTAATTCATAGTAACTATGTTGAGCAAAAAAAGAAAGTGGTTGGACAAATATGTGCAACGTGAATTTACATGTACTGTGTAACTGAACGTGATGGGAGTCAACATTCTGCATGATTTGCAATGTCAAGTTGAGCAACTCTAATCTCGCACCGGCAAAAATAAAGGAACACTTCCTTAAGCTGCATGGAAAACAAAAGAAACAGACTTTGCTGTGAAAATGACATCAGAGTAGCACTTGTCAAGGTGAAGCCACGCATATCTGAACTGGTCTCTCAGTAACAACAGCAGAAGTCACACTGATGTGCAGGTAGGGCATTTTATGTGAGTTCATGCACTGTCTTGGTTTTGTTCTTTGAAAAAGGTGACGTTAATGTACAATTCATTACATACACCAGTAAAACATATACTTATGTCTTAAATTTAAAATAAATAAATAAATATGTATATATATATATATAGCATAAAAATGCATATATATATATATATTATATATTTATTTATTTATTTATTTTTTACTAAAGAAGGGTTCGGTGAGTGAGCATATGAAAATGGCAGGGTTCGGTACATCCAACAAAGTTAAGAACCACTGTCTCTAGACCAAACAACATCGCTGGTCTCACCACAGTTTTATACAGCTTTTTTCGGATGAAATTGTCATTATGGGATGCTAAGAACTTGGCGTCTCCTCTTAATGGAGCTTCAGTGGACTCGGACATTTTAACTTCAGTAAAGAATATAAATCTCTCCTGCAGATCCCTTCCAAACAAGGCTCACGTCTGTCTTTTCACAGGATTTCTGCCGACCAGATGAATCCAGTTTGTTCCTACCTGATCCAGGTGTGCTGTACCTGAATTAGTGAATTGCTGGTACCACGTTCTCAAGGGGTGAAACCTCCAGCAACATCAGGAATCAGGGTGTGGACGCTCACAGCGTCAGGACCTCGTATGAACCTCTTTGTGCGTCTTTAGCGTCTTTGAGCACATGAATCACAGAACACGTCGCTGATCGGTGCATGTTGGGAAATCAGTCTTTACGTGCAGCTCTTCAGTCCTTCTTTTGTCTTTTCTTTAATGTGATATGAACAGCAGGGTCACACACATGTTTCATTGATCAGAATCCATTGTCAGAATAAATGATCTATGATTAAAAGTTTCCTCTCACGCTCCATTTAAAAACAAGAAAAGATTTTATGCTATAATTTTTTTTTTTTTAATTAAGCATCACATCAGAACGTTCATGTCTGCAGCAGGTGGTATGTTTCAAAAACTGCCAGACTCTCTCCGCCTGGACTTGAACCCATCACCGCCTGCGCTGCCGTGAAAACCTGCTGCACGTTTGATCCCTGGCAGAAAAAAAGAAAAGCCAGAGCTGTTCGTCTGGAGTTCCCGCTGAACGGAAAATGAGCTGTGAAGTGAAGTGATGACACAGTGGGTTGTTCAGCTGTGACCGTCGTGGGGCTTCGGCTGTGACCTTTGCACTCTTCTCAATCTTAGAACAACAACTCCGCTGCGCAAAATCTGTCCAACTGGAGGAGCTGTAAAAAAATTAAACTCATTCCCAGGACACACATGTGGAGTTTGCCAAACAGGTTTTATAAAATTATGAAAACCTTTGAAAATGTGAACCATTTTATTTACATAACGAAATCAGCCACTGTTTTGTATGTGGAATAATTTTTCTACCTATTCTGAAACTGTCACGCAGGAGAGAAAAAAATAAAAAGAATTGTGTCTACTTCATCTGATCATGTCAAGTTCCTGAATTCCACTTCAGCTCTAATTGCTGAAGGCTCCATGGAAACCTCCATCTTCATCTCTTTCCTCTGAGCTGAAACAATACTCCTGATTTGGAGCAGCAGGTCTGCGCTTCTCAGCACACGTGTTGTTCTTAATCACGTCCTCCCCGCTGAACGTTGGTTCGCGACCCCCCCCCCCTCCACCACCCTCCATTCTCCTGTTTTTCCCCTGCTGTCATTTGATCTGAAGTCTGCCTCAGTGACGCAGACAGAGCATCATTCCTTCCGACGTGGAAATGTCACCTCAGTCAGATCTCCTCATTTAGGAGACCTGTGGCGTCAGCGGATCCAAACAGTTTCCTCCTTGCAGCCTTTGTGTCAATGTGGGATAAAAATAATCTTTAGAGAATTATTGTGTTTCACCTGTCATTATTAACACCTGTACTTCGCCACTTCTATTTCCACTTCTCTCTTGGTTTAAAAAAAAAAATGGCACGAATCATCTCGGATGAGTTGAAAGGGGGTGAGATGCTGTGCGTCATGATCTGAGGAGTTCAGGGTAAAGTCTGCATATTTAAAATGGAAGAGGTGATGAATAATAAATTGATTTAGTTTCCAGATATTAACTTTCTGAATATGGACTGTGTGACATAACCAGAACTCGACCAGGAGTCCTTTTCTGTCTCTGTCACGTCTTCCTAACACCATCATTCAGTTTCTGCTGCGGACACGTGATCTCTCCGGGAGGCTTCAGACAGCTTCGTGTCCGTGAATTAAAACATTTGGACTGTGGAGTCCAAGAAGCTGACGATCGAATCTGCGGTTTTACGCAGGAATGGTTTCATCAGTCCGCGCCAGAGAAACCAGACCTGCCTGTTTGCTTCTGGGGGGTCACGTGTTTGTAGATAAGTTCCCTGCGCCCGCACGCCTCTCTTGACTTTGACAGATCCGTCAATGTTTGCTCTTCTAAACTGCGGGACTCGTGTTTGACGTTCTCACGCACCGGGACTGGCGTGCGGCTATACTCGGGTGAAGTTTATGCGCGTAACTTTCATAACACACACACACACACACACACACACACACACACACACACACACACACACACACACACACACACACACACACACGTGCTGCATCACATTCCATCTGCCCCTGGAACACGTGCTAAAGCGCGGATGTTGGGATTAAACTGTAGCTTGAGCGATCCGCACATCAGTCTGTAGCGCCATGAGTCACTCTTGCGGTACAATTTGGGTTCTAAATCCACTAGAGTCCATGTGGAATTCATGGTGCGCTCTGCCCGTGAACGCATCACGCGTGGCGGGACCGGGCGCAGGCAGGTGACATGTGGGTCGCCTGGTAAAAGCTTCCTGTCGTATTTATCGGGCGCGCCGTCTCCCATCGACTACCCACGGCTACCATGACGACAATGTTTCTCCTGTCAATTCAAGAATGACGCATTAAATTAATAGACTCCGCGCACGGCGAGGCGGACGCGCGCCGAAGCCGCTGCGCGCAGAGCGGTAACGCGCCGCGGCGCGCGTCGGTGATGGGCAGCCGCGTTCAGGTGACTGTTATAAGACACCTGACGCGCCACGCAACTGCAGACGTAACACGGTCGTTTATTCCATGTGACATTTCGCCGCAGATTTGCCCTCATTGCCTTATAAGGAAACGCCGTCGTGCCTTTCTGCAATAGGCCGAGCGCTGCAGCCTGCGGGATCCACGCGCTTTAACTCTTTCGCTGCTGAATTTAATTTGGTCCGATACACCAAACAAAGCTTTTAGGGTTTAAGGGACAAATGCGATTTTTTTTTTCGTTTTGCACGCAGAACATCGAAAATGTTTCCTCCCTGTAGAATTATTAAGTGTGTGAGAAATAGCAGATAAATACTGGATACATGGACCCACAACGTCCAACAGTGTGATTTGGAGTCATCTCCTTATCCGTGTCTTTTTTGTAATTATTTTTTAATTCGTTGTACATGACGTACTGTCACATTCTAGATGAAAGTTTAGATTCGGTCTGTTTTCCCCTCCATCACGTGCCCAAACTGGTTCACGCTACCAGTCCGGTCTGGCGTGGGATCTGCCCGGTGGGGTCACAAATAACAACCGCTGGAGGTCCGACCTGCTGGGACGGGGGACGGGGACCTACACCGGATGGATGTCCTTTAGCACCACGGAAACCCTCCAGAAAAGCAAACGCAGAGTCATCCCTTTGTGTGACCTTGACTCAAGTGGAAATCCATTCAGTGTCGTGCGCAGAAGCAGCTGGGCTCTGACCGCAGTCTAACTTCACACTGCCAGGACTATCATCCTGCACCGGGGGTTCTGTGGGCAGTATTTACTTGTGTTTGCGAGTCCAATGCCGGCCAATAGACGTCGGTGACGGCCACAGCGGTGGTTGGACTTTACGTGACCTTTATCAAAATGCGTCTGCTATTAGTCATTGATAAATTAGATTACAATTAAACCAGCCGCAGCTCAGAAATCTGTGAAATCAATAAATGGAGCGCTCAAAAATACGAGCCTATCCCAGATTAACCCAATCGAATGACGTGTTGTGGGATTAAATACACAATTGAGCGACAGGCCTCGACGACTGAGTTCGCGTTCAGGCCATCGTGGTTCGGAATGGAACGCTTCCTTCTCCCACAGCTCCCTCCCGCAGTTACATTTCGCATTTTGGTCTCGTTTCAAGACACAGGAGGGACACGTGGTGCGTTCACGTCTCCTCTCAGCTCGTACTTTAGAGAACCACATGCGCACTCCGGTTTGTCCAAACAGGTTTGATGGCCATGCGTCAAGAATGTTCTGTAGGAATTAGTGGCTGTGTTGTTGGAATTTTTTAAACCTCTGAGTCTTATTTCTGATCCCAAGCAATGAACACACCCAGAGAAACGGAGGCCAAACCTTGGCATTATTTTCTAGTGTAAGTCTGAGCTCATACAGAATAACATGTCCTAATACAGCCGTGCTGTTTCGTGGGACTGTCGTGGGTCGTCATTGATAATTAAATAAGTTAAATATAAAAAGCAGCAGCATATCGAAGATGGGTTGAAAATGACAAGAAGAACTCTTTACAGATGATGTCGGACAGGAGCTTAAACGAGTCATTCATGATGATATAACTCTATTTATTCATTACAACCAGTGTTTCCTTATTCCTGAACTACACACCTCGTTTATCCGTTTCCTTTGAAAATTAAATAAAATCATTTACAGAATTAAGCGCTGAACAGAAGCTATTTTAAATATTTTCCGACATGACTTGAATGCATCACGAGAGAACACCCCCCCCCCCTCCGCCGCCCTTATTACCTCCCCTGGTCCGACGTCACGCCATTGGCTGTGGTGTTTTCTCGCTGCAGCTTCAGCTCGCCTCCAGAACGAGTCTCTCCGGTGGGGGACAGCGACGGTTTCACCCCGAGGAAGAGGAGGATCGCTGGGTTCCGGCTCGGGAGAGCAGCCGGAGGACGGAAAGGGTCTGACGGGAGGGAAGCGCGTCGGATAGCAGCAGCAGAGACGGACAAACAGGACAGAAGAGCCGCTTCTCTCGGGTCGGAAAAATGGAGCTACCCGCCGCGGGAGAGCACGTCTTTGCGGTGGAGAGCATCGAGAAGAAGCGCAGCAGAAAGGTTTGCCTGGAAGATGTTCGTGCGCAGATGCACATCGTTTCTTTTTAACCACATGGATTGTGTACACACATTTTATTTTTTTTCCTCACTGTAAAATGTTTGAGTTAATGCTGCGATGCGGTGTGTATCTGCGGCGTAAAGTGCCTGTCTAACCCCCCCCCCCGTGTCTCCTCATTAACAGGGAAAGGTTGAGTATCTGGTCAAGTGGCGCGGATGGTCTCCGAAGTAAGTATTGTGTGGGCGCTCAGCGGTCATAGTGCTGATGATGACATTCACGACAGAGGCCAGACTCAATGTTTTCAACCGTGTGAGCGTGGGCGCGCAAATGGGCGGTTGCGCGCTCTCGTGTTTTGGGCCCCTGAAGAATCTCAGTTCGGTGATCGCTGCGGTTTTAGAACGTATGGAAACACGTCAAAACGGACGTGTCTGGAATTCAGCGCTATGCCTGACTGACGGTCTTATGTTCAAAAGTTGAGAGGAGGCCACTGTAGCCCCCCCCCCACCCACACACCCACCTACACACCCACACACCGTGCGTAAAAGTTGTTGGTGATTTAATACGCGTGTGTCCACGGGGGGTGCAAGTGTCAACGCGTGTTGGTTACGCATGGGGAGATTTATAAGTGGAGATTTGGGTTCAGGCCAGTTGACCCCGTGGTTTCTGTTACCTGCTGCTGTGGGACAGGCCGGTGTGTTCACGCTGCTCGCTGTCTCCTCTGGACAGGTACAACACCTGGGAGCCAGAGGAAAACATCCTGGACCCCAGGCTGCTCGACGCTTTCCAAGACAGGTACGTGTGGGGTTGGATGCACCTGCGATTTAAATGCAGGTTCATCCATAACTCCAAATTTATCCGTTTGATTAAATTAGGACGTCTCCACCCTGTTTTGTGGTCAAATATGTTTCGTCCTGGTTGTTTGATTTATGATCCTCTGGAAGCTGATTATAAAACGACAGTTAAGCTCCTGGGCTTTTGGATTGGAAGCGACAGTGATGTCATTGTAGGGTCATGTTTGAGTTAAACTTGCTCAGCTCAGGTGACGAGAGCTGAGTGTGACATTTTGCTGCATCTCCTTTTGGTAACCTGATAGCTATTTCAGTATGAGCATCAGGTTTTCAAACTAAAGTGCTAGCTGCTGTCCCACCAGATACACCAGTTTCCTGAACGTGCAAAGTTCCTTCATTATGATTCAGTCTAGAATTCAGCCCACCATGCTTTTACATGATGTATAATAAACCATGAAACCATCTTTTCCTCCCTCAGGGAACCACAGAACCATTTTCAGCACAATATTTCAAAAGAATATGTGTTTGGGGCCCAAAACCTTCCGGTACAACTGTTGTGTTTGGTTATGTGCTAATTTGGTTTGCTAATTTTCAGTAAATACACATATCCAAGCTCATAATTATGACAACTGTATTCTGGATTCATAAGAATGGTTCACTTTTTTCTCATTCTGCGCATGATGTCATGGAAAAAACAAGAGGAAACATCAATTAGCAGAGGACTGAATGCTTTCTTAGTAATTATTATAATTTTGAAGTGTGTGCTTTGTCTCAAACTTCGAAGAGAGTCCAACTGACTGGGTCTGTGACTGGCAAATGTGGTTACCATGGTGAAATTAGCTGCTTGGCTAATTGCTAAAGAGCGTGATTAGTGACTCACCAGCCAGCTCCACATGAAGGACAGAATAATAGATTTTTTTTTAAAGCAGGGAGTGTTAAACTGTCACTGGCTTTTCTCAGCCGTCCTCAGCTCTAGCTTAGAGCAGCCATTCTCTTACATGTTAGAGCCAAACACTGACATTCCTCTGCATCTGTTTAATAATTACATCCCACCCTCTAAAGTGGAGAGATTTATTGAAACTAATTGCTCGTCTCTTGGGGGAGCCAACTCGTCTGAATGTCAGTGTATGAAAATACACTGAGTCGTCATTGTAATTAGATGTGATGCAGGAGGGTGAGGCAAGGGACTGACATCAGTTCTGTCTGAGGGGTGGAGTTACCGGCCCGGAGACGAGCGTGGAGACGGACGACAGCTTTTAATGTGGATTCATTACCAGTTCTATTTAGGGGAGGAAGGAGCCGCTTTAAATCTCGCTCCTTTAATCAGTTTTCCTTCGTGTTTTTTAATTAAGCCCGAGGAGGAAGGTCATGACGTTCTGTTGCTGTGCAACAGTGTCTCGTTTCTGTCGGACAAACTGATTGGCTGCCTTCTTCCTCTCCCACAGAGAACGTCAAGAGCAACTGATGGGTTATCGGAAGAGAGGACCCAAGCCGAAGCACCTTCTGGTTCAGGTGACACAAAAAAAGAGGAAATATGAAGTAGTTCACCTGGCTATCAGTCATACTTCATTTACAGTAAAAAAAAGCTCCCCTTCACATTATTCACATTATAGGAATAAATAAAGTTAAAGAGACGTTCTAGGTTAACCTCGGCTTAGGTCGTTAATCAGTTCCAGGAGACGCGACTTATGTCAAGATAGAAATGACGTGAGTGGAATTAGTTAGCCTCCACGCTAACCTTGAAGATAACCATTCCCAGTTCTTGAACTTTATGAATGAATACATTATAATAATATTTGGTTAATCATGAATTTATTTTAAGTTTAAAAACAGTTTCATTTTATTTTTTAGTACAGTATAGTACAGGAAATACGTCACCATCTTGTCTTCAGCTGCTTCTTCCTCATTGTGGGTCACAGGGGTTACTATGGGCTAATAACACAAATTTCCCCACTGTGGGACAATAAAGATTTATTATTATTATTATTATTATTATTATTGTTTTTATTCTGATTAATTGTACTGTAACAGAGTTCATTTTACCTCAAGGAAGTAGTGCATCCCTGGGATGCGCTTCAAAAAATGTGTGCAATCCAACATGACGTTTATGCATCCCAAAAGCAATAACAGAATATACAGTAGAAGCAGTATGAAAGGATTGAGTTTTGCCAATAGTACAATATAAAAACTAAACAAACTGTTAATTTTAACAATTTCATTAATAACAACATCATAACTGTTTAGGTAAAAAGAAAAAAAGAGTAAAATTGTGTATTTTATTAAAATGTTGCAGCCCTGGTAGTAATTTAAAAAAAAAATCATCAACCTTTATATAGTGCTTAATCACATCATCAGACATTTCAAAGCGCTTTAACAGACAGACACTCAACAGAACCTTCCAGAGCAAACACAAGCGATGGTGGTGGGGAAAAATTCCGTCATTGAGGAAGAAACTCCGGGTAGGACCCAGACTCTCGCCATGACTACTCGGGATAGAAACAGGGCAAGGAAAAGAAAGAGAAAGAGAGTGGCAGGTAGGCCAGATTGAATTTTCAGTTCAAATTGTGTCTTAGTTGCTGAAGTGTGAGCGGGATTACCAGGCCTTTGGATTTCCTGTCTTTCGTTCATATTTCCCACCTGTCGAGCAGAAGCACAAAGACAGCAGCAGTATCTTGGAAGCGAAAAGTAAGAAATAAAGAAAGATGTAATGTAGTTGTTTTTTTTCCTTTTACTTTTTACTCAATAGTTTTCTTTGCCTTTAATTCAAATTTTCTCCTGTAGACACTGCGCCAAGCTGACAAAGCCTTCTCCACACACAATTTGTGTGTGGAGAAATTTGTCATTATTTTGTCTTGGTGCTGACATTTAGCTGTGCCCCATCCATGGAAACAATGACACCATAGCGATACAAATGTTGGGATTTTTGCTGGTTTTCGCTTGGCTTGTTCTGGGTCTTTATCTGCAATATCCACAGTAATATTTGTCTTTTTCTTCGTTAACTATTGATTGTTTTTTATTCAAGAAAGCGCTCATTGTCACTTGCTTTTTCTCAAACTTTTGCATCTTTTTCAGAGGCATGGTAATATGTCAGACTAACTTGTCGCTCTAGCAATGCAGCGTGTAAAACGAGCGGTTTAACAAGTGAGTCTTGTGATAAGAACCTTGTGCGAGATCAAAATATAATGGTGATTTCAGGGTTCGAAGTGGAGAAATGGATAGATTGTGAAAAATATTTTGTTGAATGGAAGTGCATTTTTTTCCTAATATTATATCATAGGAAAAAGTAGCATCGAATTTTTTCTATTGTAAGTATTTAAAGCTTGCATTGTCTGATGACCGTGCGTCCCTGTCAAAAAATGTGCGTCAAAGACGCAATGACTCACGTTAACAGTGCACAAAGGTCAGAGGGATATCATCCATGTGCAGATTGTAAAGCCCTTTGAGACATTGTGAATCTGGGCTATATAAAAGTAAATAAACTTGAAACATGTTAACGAGAACACTGATGTAACCTAGTATTATGTGGTTTTCACGGTTTACTAGGGATTTTATGATTCTAATATTTGTGTGAAATGTAGAGTGGAGTAAAATGATGTCAACCAGATTTTAATTTTTCTATATATTTTTTTGAAAACCAATAATCGAAAACGGCGTAACTCCAAATGACGTAAGCCGAGGTAAACCTGTATTTAATGTACAATGACACTAGAAAGTCTGTCGTACATTTCTTATAATGCACTCAAGAAGTGTTGCTTATCCACTCAGACATTGTGTAACTGTGTCCCCTGGCTGAGTACACTAAGTCATGGAGTGTCCATCTAATTGCATCGCGTTTGCGAACCAAAACTCCAAAGATTTACCACAAACAAGATCCTGCTATAAATTCACTTAACAGTTGTAGCTATTAGGTTCTTACATTTGTACACTTGCTGCATCAATCACTGGTCCAAAGGCCATGGGAACCCCTCAGAGAAGTGTCTTATTGTTCCTCTCAGGAGGGTGTTGGTGGTAACACATGGGATAAAGTCAATGACGGGACACTGGCATTCCTCTAGGCTGAGGTCACAGCCACAGGAGACACTTTAAAACGTCACTCATGACCAGGTTGGCGGCTGAAAGGGCCGCACAGGAACTGCGGGGGGGGGGGGGTGAACACGAGTGAAGGCCCCTGAAATAAACTGTGTGCTCGTTGGGGCCTCAGGCGAACCCTTTCAAACATTCCAAGCACAGTTTCTTCGGTGCGGCTCATGGGCCCCCGGTAAATGGCGACTCTTTCTTAACCCCGTTGACACAGACGCCGTAGAGAGGATGCTTCTTTGTAACCAGCTTATGTAAACTTCCTCATCTCTGCATTTGGTGCTAATAAAGTTTGCTCTTACAGAAGTTTCTGTCTGGTCTTGCAGGTTCCTTCCTTTGCAAGAAGATCCAGTGTTCTGGCAGACCTTCAGGAAGCATCACTGGATGAGGACCCGTGTGAGACGAGCAGTCCCATCCATGTGATTTGTCCCCAGGGTCAGCAGTACCAGCTGAACAGCAAGAAGCACCACCAGTATGAGCCGCCGTGCAGGGAACATGAGCCCGAGCCGCCGGCCAACGGCAAGACCTTCTACTACCAGCTCAATAGCAAGAAGCACCACCACTATCAGCCGGACCTCAAGGTGCATGAGCCCCTAAATCCTAAACCCCGTGAGGTCAAAGCTCCAGAGTTGAATAACAAGGGGTACAACCTTCCCCCGGTGTTGCAGCAAAAATGGGTCCGGGACAAGGACTCAGGCTGCCTGACCAAAGTTAAGGACATCACCATGGAGCTGAAGAAGCTTCCAGCAGACCTCAGTTGTCACAAAGAGCCCGAAAAGGTCAAACCCGAAGAGGTCACTTTACCGCAGTTCAACGGTGTTGGCAGCAGCAAGCTAAAGATCGTCAAGAACAAGAACAAGAATGGGCGAATAGTGATCGTCATGAGCAAGTACATGGAGAACGGAATGAAAGTAGCTAAGATTGAAAACGGTGATTCTAACAGGGCGGAGAAGTCGCTGCGAGGCGTCGACGGCAGCGCCGAGAAACACCTCGAGAAGATGAGGCTCGTCAAGAAGCTCGGTCTCATGAACGGATTTACAAAAAGCTCCAAAGACAAACCCACTGGTCCCAGTTCTGTACTTAATGGCGATTGCTCCAAAGGAAGGGAACAGGCCCCCAATATGAAGCCAACTGTGACGGAGCTGCATAAACATGCCGAGGTCAGGGGTCAGGGGCAGCTTCAGGAGGATCAGCCTTTACAATTGACGACCAAGGCCAGTCTGCCCTCCCTGCCCCCGGACAGGGCGGCGTCCTCCTTGTTGGACAACAGCAGGATCCCAGGTGGACCTCAAGGACTAAAGCGACACTTCTCGGGCACAGACGGTGAGGAATTTGGGGGTAGCAAGAGGTTTTCGAGCTGCAGGTGTACCAACACCCCCACCACAGTGCTCCCACACGTCCAACACCTGGGGGATTGTGGGTATGCAGAACAGGAGGAACCTATTGACCTGAGCATCCTGAAGTCCAGACCTGAAGCATGCACACAACCTGAAACTGTAACGCAAGCAGATACACATACACAAGAAGAAGCAGACACGCAAACGGACACGCACACGGACGCTCGGAGTGAAACAGAGGAGGACAGAGTGGATTTGTCTTCTGTTTCCAGCCACGACAGGAGAAAAGAGGGAGCTTTCCAGCCTTTCCTTGGGAATATAGTGATCACGGACATCACGACAAACTGCCTCACGGTCACCTTTAAGGAATACGTAACGGCCTAGCTGGGACCCGCTGTGTCACTCTACTGAAGATTTATTTGCAATTTCAGATGCTTGAATGTACAAATGGAACCTTGATGTCGTTGTCATCGTAAATTTTGGTTTAAAAGAGAGACTTTATAGCGTTATTTACACATTTCTTCTATGAGCTCTAGCTGTTGTTACTTCTGGAGGTTTTAACCACACGCAGTGTCTGGTTTCAAAAATGTAGGTCAAATAATGCCCTTAACTCCTGTAAATACTCCCCTGCTTTTCTATAGATAACATTTGATTCCACACTTCAGAAAAACATAGACTTGTGGAGCGTTCTGTGAAGAAGAGAAGTTATGATGGAATATGGAGAATAAGTGAACGTGTGAACAGACAAATTTAAACAGGGATGTATGCTGCTGGAACAGGTGACGCCATGAGGCCTGCTTAAACAACAAGATGAAGAAAACTGAAGCACAGTTCTGTCAAAAAATGTCATTTAAAAGGTTTGGAGGACAAATGTGATGTTTTATTTAAATAAGAGTTTGTCTATTTTTATTTTTCAAGTTTTGGAGCCACGAAACTCACTCGCGTTGGCAGTTTAAAACTGTTTGTGACCTAAAAGGACTTTTCAGTTCAATCATTTCGTTCACAAATGGGTGAGACACCCCCCCCCACACACACACACACACACACACCTCACCCCACCCCACAACAGGGCCCTCATCCTGACATATTGGATGTTAGGTATGGGATAGAATGGGCTCCTGGTGGTGTGGGGTCCTGATTGACTTCTGTAACTGTGTGGAAATTATAAGTGAAAATACGTTCTTGTCATCAGATCTGCCCCCCGTGTCATACATGCCCCCCCCCTCCCCACTAGAACTACCTTCCAGCACTTTGCGACCTGAGGCGCATTAAACCTGTCTGAGAGAACTCGGATCCGACGCACTTTTGATTATTTTTGCGTAGACTTAAAAAAGTGAAGCTTCCACCGAAACATTTTGCAATAAATAAAATTGTTTGCAAAGGATTTGTGGACTTGCTTGCTATGTTTTTTGTCCCCCCCCCCCCCCCCCCCAAACCAGAAAATCCCGGCCCGGCTGGTCACGTGACCGTGAGAATGAAAAATTTTGAAGAAGACAGAGCTGCAGCTTCTAACACGATCACCTCAAAAGAGTCCGAATTCGGACTTGGATCCGTGTGTGTGTGTGTGTGTGTGTGTGTGTGTGTGTGTGTGTGTGTGTGTGTGTTTCTGAACATGTGTGTGTGTGTTTCTTTTCAGACTGCCTGCGGGCCAGTCCTGCTTCACGACCCCAGATTGACTCATCGTTCATTAAAACCATCGCAACGAATCCAAAACACACCGACTGAACTTCCGGCGTACACGGAATAAAATCCGCTCCTCGATCCGTCTCTGAAACATGAATATAATACATGACTAACACCACGAACACGTGACAAGATCACTCGTTGTTGTCGAGTCCTCAGGGCGCCTCTGCGTCACGGTCGGACCAACTTCGCGCGTCCCCGCGGGGGATCTGAACCGATCACCGCCCATGGATTTGACCTGACGCCACGGAAGGCGACTGATTTCTTTGCGTGGACGCTTTAATAAAGGAATGGATGTGTTTATTTTCATCTTCCGTGTTTCTTCTCATTTCTCGTTAATCATTTCGCGAGGCGCACAGTTCCTGTTCTCCTGCGCTTTTCAAGCGCCGATGAGCGCGTCGTGTCCGTTATCTCCACGCTCATTAACCACACCAGACGTCCACGTGGACGTATTTGTTTCGCGCTGAGAGGATAAAACGACGGGTGTCCGCCTCTCCTGCTGAAGTTAAACGTTGGTTCGCGTCGAGATGCGCCGTAGTTCGACGTTCCAGCCCGCAGCTCCGTCTCACCATTTCCTCGGCTGCACCGCACCAATAAAATGCTTTCTACACCCTGCGTGTAAATGTGAGGAAACAGAAAATGGCTGTCCCCTTTCTTCTCCATCCACCGCAGCTGCAGCAGCCGACAAATGTAATGTGGTTTTAGTCCAACAGTCAGCAGCGAGACCTTCTCCGAATGGTTTAAGAGCGCGTTGTTTTTTAATCGTGGCCATCAGATGTCTCAATTTAATTAAACCAAATACATACAAACAAACAAACAGTTCGTTATGAAAGTGTCATGAAATAAATCATAAAATAGTGAAAGAAGCACTTGTGGCGATCCACCCTGTTGACTTCCTCCTCTTATCTGACAGGTCACCCGTGACTGAGTCGGGCCTGCCGCGTCGTGATCGTGGATTTCACAAGATAAAAAGAAAAGGTAGTACTGGGTGACATAAAGCAATATTTGTGCTTTTCACATGGAGGTGAAGTCAACTTAGAGCCAAACGCGTCTTCCACTCAGTCCCCGGGTTCAATTCCACGACCGGGCGCACAGAGATACCTGTGTGAGGCGCGCACATCACCCTTGATAAAGAGCGTGCTGCTGCTCCTTGGCGGGCTGCATGTTGGATGCTTTATTTAACGGTGGTTTTTACTCAGTCTAACTTTCAGGAACTCGGCTCCTTCAGCTCGTCAACGGCACTCAGCAGCTCCGACCAGTGTGTGACGTCACTCGTTTCATTTGTGAAAATTAATTTAGAAGGGAAAAAGAAAGCATGTGGGTGGAACTGTGGTGGGACAAAAAAACAACACACCATCCCACTTTTTACACTTCAAACTATATTTACGACGACATCACAACGCAAAAATGGACATTTCCTCTGAACCTCCCGTCCCATGAACGACTGGGTGAGAAGTCTCTTGAGTTGTTGAGCAAAGCTCGAAAAATGGATTGTGTAATCTGGACTGGTCCGGTCAATTTTCTGCATCACACAATCATTTTGTTTAGTCTTTGGTAACACAAGATACCCTTATGGACTATTGGCCAAGGAGGCTTTGTGGAAAGAAACAAAACCAGCTGGAATCGCCTGATAGAAAATGACGCACGGTGATAAAACTGCCCTGTCCCCCTATTATTGGATAGAAATAAGCGAGAAAGAAATGTGAATAAATGGAAGCATAACCTCTAAAGAATAATACATAGAGGGAACCTTTAAAATAAGCAGATTTTTAATGTTTCATAGTAATTATCAAGAATGTCTCCCTGTGATAATTGTATAATTATCCCGCCGTCCCGTGGGGTCGAGAAAAGACACCCCTGGTATTTTTTTCTTTCCATATCACCGCCTTTGTGGTGTCCGCTTGAGGTTTCCGCTCCACGCGCAGAGTCTTGCCCGGAAACAAGCCAACCAATGGTGTTTTATCGGCGGCAGCACTGCTGCACTGCAGGCGCGCCAAGACCAATCGCATCCAGAGTCGGAGGTGTGCGCGTCTTCCCGTTCTGCCGAGGACCGAGAGAGGAGCGGCGGACGGGAGAAATTAGACGAATTGGACGACAGCGTCCTCCAACCGGACGCGCTGTCCCTCACTGAAAAACAAACACGACAGGTTCTCAATGGCCGCGTCCCATTAAGACCCACAGATAATGAACTTAATCCGAAATCCTGTCCTGGGTGTCACCCAGGAATCCAGACTTTAGATTTACTGTCGGTCCACCTTCAACTGCTGGAGGGACTCCGCTTTATTCTGGAACGCATGGACTAGATTAAAAACATTTTTTTCGCGGGTTGGAAACAAGTCAGGAAGATTTTCTGTGTTTTATTAGTAACGAAATATAGCAAGTATACGTTTGCGAGCAGTTTATTCCCGTCGAAAACACTTAAAATTAAACTCGATGTGCGTCGTTCCGTTTGCTTTTTGTTAATTTAAAATCCTTGAGAAAGAAAATCTCCTGTAGATGCGGAATAGTATGGAGTCCGAAAAGGCCAAATCAATCATCTTCAGTATTCCTCAGCAGAAATCATCGACACCTTCAATGGATCCTTTATCTCTAAATGACAAAACTATAGCGTGTCGTGCTATGAAGGCCCGGTCCCGGGACATCCTCCGCCGGTTGTCAATTCACTTTCACCCGAAGTCTTCAGAAGACCGAATCCTTCACTGGTTCTTGAGAAATGCAATTTAACAAATTTAATCTCAAAGGTCGAAATTAAAACTACAAAGCCGTTGGATTTAAAAGCAGAATGTCTCGGGATGCAACGGTGTTAAATTATAAACTCCAGAACTCTTAAACAGCAGACTGACGGAAAACTGCTGATAGGTAATTTACCGGACACTTCATTAATTTGATTCTATGACGTCATTTAGTTTCCTAATAATTTCGATAAAAATTTAGAGAAGAATGAACCTTTAGGAATAGTTTACATACTTAATGGAACAAAGGGATTTTTCTCAAATGGTTTAAAATGAAATTATAAAACATTTAACATGCCCGTATTTTACCCCATTGTAACCTCTCTCTATACATCATCATCATAATGATAGTAAATAATAAAAGTAATAATTTCCACCTTTTTAAATAGTTAAAATTAATATAATCGTCGCTTTGTTTAGATTTCTTAAACCGTTTTAACATTTTTCTTATTTCTTCTCATAAAAATGGAAACGATGGAATTATAATTATAATCTGATCATAACAGTAATTTTCTTAAGATTTTTTTTCTACAGTTTAGATTCTGATTGGGGATATCATTTTATTTAATTTAATTTAATTCATTTTTTAAAAACGTCAGGCCTAGTGGGCGCATCGCGGACACGGATCATTTACGCCGGCGCAAACGCGGCCTTCGGGACCGGTTCTGACCCGTTTCCACGCGTCGTGTTTTATTAGGCGGGTCGATCACGGTGGCGGTGGGGTGAACACGGGCCGTGTTAAATTAGGGGAGGTTAAATGCGGAACCTGACCGTTTGCAGCTGTCGGCGCGCATCACCGGAATGTCTCCGGCTTTATTTTAGTTGATGCTAAAAGTTTCGTTTTTCGAACGGTTTCTAAACGCGGGTCCTTGAACGCCTCTCAGTGCGGGGTGCGACTGAAGCCCCACGAACCCTCCGATTAGTGGATCATTATTTTAAACTTTAGCTCCTCAGTTAACCCACATTTGTGTTCCACGTGGATGACAGCTCTGTGAATTGAATTGAGAACCACCGTTTGTCACGTGATGTTATAAAGAGAGGGGATTCGAACCTGACGACTTCAGACTTTGGATTCTGATTTAAAAAGTGTTGATTAAATAAACCTGAAGCGCACGGATACTTTGCGATCGGCCTGAAACGGTGGGTTAAAAAAAACAAAAACAAAAAAACTCGAAATGACTTTTGAGAACGCCTTGACGCGCGCGGGCACAGCGCGTGAAAGCAGCCCATAAAAACATCGTTATCTAACGGCTGGATGATTGTTAACCGGACCGGAACCGAACGGAACCCGCCTCCCCGCTTGGTTCTCGCGCTGGTGCACAAATGAAGCGCCACCGGTTTCCTGGTTCCTATCGACCAAAGGGGGGAGGGGGGGGGTTGACCCCACGGCCTGGTGTCACCGCGCGCGTGTATTTTTAAAAAAATTATCTCTCAAAAGTTGCGCGAGACAATTCACCCGTCGCGCGGGATGGTGGTGATTGTTGTGGGGCGGGGGGGGGGGGTGAGGCAGGGGAGGAGCCTCCTTCTCACCCTCCGAAAGAATCCACACAGGCGTAAGCTCCTCCCCCTCACTTAGCAACCGGATCACGTAGCAACGGCTGGACCAATGGGCGCCCTCCTCGAGGTTCCACCGACTGCGGTTTCCTAGCAACGCTGGGGAAGAAAAAAAAAACGCACTGACGTCCATTCTGTTCGGGTAGTATTATGGTCTGTCGGGAATTCAGAGTGGCTGGGACTGGAGAGAAGCTATCTGCTGCGCTAGCGTTAGCCACCAGCGAGCTAACGGCAGCTAGCAGCGCGGGGGGAGACATGGAGCTGTCCGCCGTCGGGGAGAGGGTGTTCGCCGCCGAGTCGATCATCAAACGGAGGATCAGGAAGGTGGGAGCGAGACGTGACGGGATGTTTTCGGGGCGAGATGCGCCACGCAACTCATTTACAGCTGCGCCCCCCCCCCCCCCCCATAAGCTAACCCAGTATGTTGTTGTTTCTGATGGCACGCAGGGTCGGATCGAATACCTGGTGAAATGGAAGGGCTGGTCCCCCAAGTAAGTCCCGCTCCGCCGCCCGTGACGCGTTCGCGGCCCGCGGCTGTTGCGTCTCACCGCCGCGGCTGTGGGACTCGGTAGCCCCACTCGAAGCTAGCGAGGCGCGTGGGGAGATTCCGCGACCATCCGTGTATGCCCCCCCCCCCGATTAATCCTACCTAATGCCCCCCCCTCTCCCACAGATACAGCACCTGGGAGCCGGAGGAGAACATTCTGGACTCCCGCCTGTTCGCTGCGTTCGAGCAGAGGTAAGGCGCGTCGGCGGGCGGAGACACCGACCGGGACACGTCCGGTAACGGGCGGTGTGCGCTCTGCTCCGGTGACGCTCCGCCCGTCTGTCGCTGTGTTCTCGTGCAGGGAGCGCGAAAGGGAGCTGTACGGGCCCAAGAAGAGGGGGCCGAAGCCCAAGACGTTCCTGCTCAAGGTGAAGTCAGGACGCTTGTTTATCATGTTTTTTTGTTTTGTTTGCTTTTAAATGACACAGTAGTAATCGTGTCGGTGTGTGTGTGTGTGTGTGTGTGTGTGTGTGTGTGTGTGTGTGTGTGTGTGTGTGTGTGTGTGTGTGTGTGTGTGTGTGTGTGTGCACCGTTTGCGAAACGGTTTGGAACGTCTCCAGTCGCTACTTTTTTATTTCATCGAAAGTCTCCAATGTCATTAAAAAAAAAAAATTTAAGTGCGAAAAAAATCTTCCATCTTTTCCTGACGCGGTCAGAAAGGATTTTATCTCCTGAGACAACGAACCGGGACATTTGCTCTGTGACCTATTCGGTTAAACGCGATTCTCCGCCGGCAGGATGTCGAGGAGGTTCCCTCTAGCAGGAGTCGTTTCTATCCTGGAAGTAATCCAGCAGTCTTTTTTATTCCATTCTGGAATAAAAAAAAAAATTTCATTCTGAGATAAAAAACACTAAATTAATGTCCCCTTTCATTTTCTCCTCTTCAGGCTCAGGCTAAACTCAAAGGCAAATCCTACGACTTCAGGAGCGAAGCTGTCCGAGGGATGCACATCAGCTACCCCACGCCGGAGCCGGTGGTCACCCCCAGGGCCAGGGAGGGCCTGAGAGCCGTCGTCCCCACCATCTTCCCCCCCAGCGCCGTCAACCGCGGTGAGAGCGTCCACATCCGACAGTTGGAGCTCCAGCAGCAAGCCGGTCCAGAAGGTCTCATCCACACCCCCAAAAAACGAGGCCCCAAGCCCAAGCCTCGTTTCAAGGACGGCGGCTGCAGCGCCGCGGGGTCAGAGCCCCAAAAGAGGAGGGCCGAAGAGCAGGGGGGCCACATCCATCACAAATTGAGTAAGCTCCACGGGGGGGAGGACAAGAGGCTGGTCAAAGTCTCCCATCGGTACCCAGGGAGCTACGCTCACAGTCACAAACACCCCCCCTATCACCACCACCACCCCCACCACCACCACCGCACACACGAGCGAGGAGGCTCCACCGGAAGCTCCTACAGGAAGTACTACTCAGCCCGTGGGCCGGACGCGGTCCCACACAGGACTAAGGACGCCTTCAAAGCCAGCCCCCCCGTCAGACTGCCGCAGATGGACAGGCCGTACTTCTTGGACCGGCCGTCCCCCCCCAGGCTGGACGTGGACTTGGACGAGGTGAGGTGGAGGCCCTCCCTCCGCAACGTGGAGGAGGTCCTGGTGACGGACGTGACCAGCAACTTCCTGACCGTCACCATCAAGGAGAGCAGTACCTCCAAGGGCTTCTTCAAGGACAAGAGATGATTTCACCCCCCCATCTGGACGCTGTAGGACATAGTGTGCGCTTGTTAGGCAGAGCAGCGTTTGTTTGTAATGTATAAAAGGAAATTATGTTATGTGCACATATGTATATAGTAAAAAAAAAAAAAGAGTTGGATATCTGTTTAATGTATTGACCAAATCAAGTGAAGTTCACTGCATACGTTGCGTTGGTGGAACACGTTTCCTTTGCAGCAGGCGGCTACTTCCTGTACAGAGCTTTTTGAATTTTAAGGTTTTGTAAGTGCAACTAACCAGAATGTATTTTTTCACTCCTATTTTCCAGCCTATAATCTTAGATATTATTAAACTCTCTCTACCAGATTAAGAAGGTCTGTATAATTTGAACTGATTCGACTGAATAGACTGTTCAAGTCAGCAGGGTTAATATTTAAAAAAAAATAAAAAAATACTCAAGCACTTTGAATTCAAAATTATAAAGAAATAATCTGTTTGTCTTGTGTTCAAAGACTCTGAGCGTGTAAATCTCTAACCTTTAAATTTGTAAAATGAATAAATGAATCCCGGGCCCTCTGTGTGCATTTAACTGCGCTTTTCCATTAACATAGTATATTTTACATTTTCATAGAAATCGTTCATGAAGCTTTAATGTAATGAGAAAAAACAGAGTTGGTGTCGATATGCTTTTTAGACGCTTTTCAATAAATTCCTAAATTCTGAATTTTCTGTCTCTTGTTTTTGATTAAATCGTCATTGAAGGAGATGCGTTCACGGTCAAACGGAATAATCGACTACGTCATCTAAACCTTCAAGGTTGTTTGCTTATTTATTTTATGGATTATACTTTTATTTCATTTTGAGTTAAAGGAAAAGGGGCAAAGCGCGTTATTTGTCTTCCTACCGAGGACGTCCTACACCTGGAGAGGAGGGATAAGACCTCCGACTAAAACCAGAAACCTGATTTAGTCGGTACCAGCCTGCAGCAGGCTGAACTTTTAGTCACTAAAAATGGATGAAAAGAGAAAGTGCGCTCTTTTTTCGGTCCATTAAACCGTTTTTAACGCGTTTATTTTGAGCCAGATCCACGCGTCACGCTGCTCGGGTCTCATTCGGATGTTCTCTTGGGCCTCACCGGCTC
The DNA here is from genome assembly GCF_040054535.1 of Antennarius striatus. Classification (NCBI taxonomy): domain Eukaryota; kingdom Metazoa; phylum Chordata; class Actinopteri; order Lophiiformes; family Antennariidae; genus Antennarius; species Antennarius striatus. The sequence goes on along the minus strand of NC_090783.1, from coordinate 9,686,170 downwards.
GCTTCCGTTTTTTTGACGTTTACGTTCTATTGGAGGAAAATTTCATTTTAAATGTAGGCCTAATCCCCACATCTGGACGACAGCCGATGGTGCGTGTTTCAGATTTTAAGGATCATTTCTGCCTTTTAACTACATCATTCAGATAAGGCCTACCGGGAATGGCCTGCGGCTCTCATTGGTCCAAGGAACAAATTAGGCCGGGGTGCGCAGCCGGGCCTTTTATTAACTCTACATCCGGATGATCCATGTATACCTCAAACACAAAAGAAATTTAAATTCGATTTTTTTGCTTGCAGAGGTTCCAGACAAACAAACAAACAAAATAAGAAAAGAAAAGAAAGAACGAAAGAAACGCGTTTTTCGTGACAACTCCTTCAGGAACAATCAGGTGTGTGTGCGTGTGTGTGCGTGCGTGTGTGTCTCCTCCACCTCCTGTTATGTTTGTGTTTTAACAACAAGAACTCACACATTATTCCTCATGTTCGACGTCAGTATGTGGATTTATTTGGGATTATTATTCACTACTAATACGTTTAACTACATGTGATGACACACAACTAACTGATGACACTAAACTAAACTACACAGCTGCATCAGGTAGGATTACATGCATGGCCATTTCTTCAGCAGTCTCCACATGGTCACAGTTCAGGAAAGAGAGGAAAGGTTTTCCATGTTTTCATTCTTCCAGGATTTTCCTTGTTTCACCGTCACTGAAGGAAAAAGAAGAGCAGAACTCAGACCCTGAAGCATCCTGGGAGATTGTGTGCGGCACAGTTATGATGCAGTGACATCTCCAGAACGAATATTTCATGAATGTCTCTTCAAACCGACTCCACGGCATCACTGTTGTTCTTTATTCTTTGCATGTGTTTGTGGAAATGTGTTTGTTTTGAAGCTGATGTGAGTGTATTTAGAATTCTGTTAAAAATGAAGCATTTCTGATTTGACTGACTGTGTTTACACATCAGCCTGACTGAAACTGTTTGACAACTTTAAGAAGTTTTCCTGTGGCTTGAACCGTTGTGATAAAGCCGTTTAAAAAGAAAACAGGGATGGAAATAAGCTCAACAAGGGAACAGACGCGTTCGGACTGACAGAGACGTCTTCCCTCAGGCCTCAGGGTGGAAATTGCTTCATACTCTGAAATGTGACAAAGGTTCAGGTTGTGAATCAATAAGAAATATGTTCCTCCAGCTGTTTGCACAGACATGGAGGCAGAATTCAGGTGTTTCCGCAGAACCGATGGTGCTGCTTTGCGTGTGAACGTGGACACGTGGCATCTGTCCTCACCGCGCTCACACGGGGTGTCCGTAGTTCCTGTCGCAGCGGGGGGAGCAGTGGGGGTTCAGCCAGTTCTCCAGGTTGGTCTCCTGAGCCCGCTGGTCCAGAGCCTGCATGTGGAGCAGATGCTCCTACACGGGGGTGGGGTGGTGGGGGTGGGGGGGCATGAACAAGTTGATAAAAGTGGACGCACTCCGTCAGCCACACCGGCCCAAAGGGATCAAGGTCAAGAGGGATCAGTTTGGTTCTGCTTCATAGCACAAAGCTCATGTTTAAATCAGGTCCTGCTCTAAATTACTACATGGAATTCACATTGGGTGAGAACATATTTTTAATATATTCATTAACTTATTTAATTCTAGAGGTGAAATGCGTGTTCTACTGCTTACGTCTGTGGAACACGACAGATTTCTGAATGATTTCTGAATGATCGACGATGTGAAGTCTGACACCAGATCTCCTACAAATGATCCTTAAGCTTTTATTAACAGTATTAATGACATTTAAATACCTAGTACATGATATCAACCTGTCATTCCTCATGTCAGCTCAAACCATTCATTTCAGATGAGAATGCTGGAATTAAAAAAAAAAAGTCTTTTGGGTCACATGATCAACCCAACACCTTCTAAAGGTGTAATGAATGCTTTGTGAGGCATTATAAGCATTTGTTCATGTTATCAGAGCGTTAATGGATGCCTCAGATGAGGAATGATTCAACATTAGGTCTAAAATAAAAGCACTTCTGGGATGACTGATCGTCTGACTTCCTGTTGAGTGACACTCACCCTCATTGGCTCGTCGGGGTGGCCAGCCTTCATTGGTCGATCCTGCCTCTTGCTACGCAGCAGCTGCTTGGCGAAGCTCTCCTTGATGACGGGGTTGGCATCTGAAGGAGAGAACAGCGAGTGAAGCCACAGTGTTGACAAACAGCACAAGGATCCTGAACTCAGGATGTCTGATCTGACCTCTGACCTCAGGCTACAGCTGTTTTCTCGCTGTGATTGGCTGATCAGGGGAAAAACATTTCACCATCAACTGCTGCTGTTGTTCATGTGAGGTTGTTTATCCACACACACACGCACACGCGCACGCACACACACACACACACACACACACACACACGCGCGCACACACACACACACACACACACACACACACACACAGTATTTGGAGGAAGGTAACAAAGCGTCCATTCATCTTCCTGGTCCCTGGGGAGCCTGGCCCACGCGTCACGTGACCCCAGCAGTCGTCCAGAACCCCCCCACCACCACCTCTGTCCATACAGGGCCAGAGCCGCCGCTGCTGTTGCAGCAACGTGGCAAAAACACTCCCACCCTCTCTCCTGCTTGGGTTTGTCAATTTCAGAATAATTGTAGGAAGTTCTGAATATTTCAATTTCTTTTCATGCATGAAAGCTGCCAGGAATCGAATCTTTTTGTGAAGGGAAACGCTGCAAAGCGTAGCTGTAAGGATGAAACACTTCGTCTTGGTCCTGATTTAACATCTAAATACATGAAAATAGAGACACGCTAAATTCAAAGCTACTGATATGAGGAAAATGACATCTGAGAATTCATATCGGACATGACCCCCCACCCCCAGGTTCCTACCTGTGTCGATGGTCAGCAGGACCAGACAGAACAAAAGCACCACCAGCTTCTTCATCCTGTTCATCCTCGTCCTGCCTGAGCCTTCTCTGCTCAGAGGTCCCCCGTCCAGAGGGGCGAAGGCTAAAGTCTCCTCCTCCTCAGCGTCACCACAGAAACACTGCATGTCTGCTCCAGTGACTGAAATATTCTTATTACAGCAAATAACTTAAGAACTGTTCACTGCATGATGATGATGATGTAAATCCTAAGAACAAAACTTTAAAAATTACAATCCAACATTTCTGATAAAAGATCTCCTGACGCCATGTTCTCCTGTAATGAGGAGTCTGTAAGAATACATGCAATAAGCGATGGAATGCCCTTTGACACCCTAGGATTAAGTCATCACAGGTGACGTCAGTTTGTTTGAGACTTCACCATCATGGTGATGCACACAATCAACTCACTGAAACATTTCTGTTTAGGACAGTGAAGCTTTTATATCTTGTTAAACCATCCATTATTTCATCTGCTATGTGTCTTTTAGTGATGTGCGGTGAGGTTCATGGCTGGTGAGGCACTGATTTCATCATAATCAGATTTACAAACATATGAACCTACAGTGCAGCTTATTCACCAATTAATAAGTAACATGAGTGGGTTATTTTTGAAGTCTCAGAGCAGAATTATTTACACATACAAACTGTAGCACGCAAACAAGGACATTTGATTAAATAAACGTCATGTTGTTTCCTACATGTTTGTTATATGTTATGTTATGTAACTTATAAATGAAGTCCATGAGCAGCTCCTTCTGAACAAAAGTATTGATAACTTGTTTATAGCTTGCTGTCACTTCTTCTGCGGCCAAAGAGTCGCAAGAAGAATCCTTGGGATCACCAGCGCCCCCTACAACGAGGCAGGAGAACTGCATGCCTCTTCCCAGCGGTTTCTTGATCGCTCAACTCAAGAAAGACGTTACACACATAAAGGTGTTGACAAAAAACAACTGTACATTATATATAAATTAGCTAAACTGTGGAAATGTAGGTCATATAGCAAATGTTTTTGAAATTTTTAACAGCGACATATAGACAGATAGCATTACGATATAGGTCTCACTGTTTAGCTACTAGCACAGCTAGCCGAGTCATTGGACAATCCATGGTGAAGCTCAGCTGACTGGTGCCTCACTGCAGGTCTCTTCTCAGTATTACAGTATTTCGCGTAAAAATTCAGCGAATTTGAGTAAAAATAATTTAACATTCGTGACGTGAAACAGAAAATAAGTTTATAATACACATCGCTGGATAAATATAACCATTTATTTCTTCCATTTTCCAACTTTTTTCATGCCTCCCCTGACCCCACGTCACATAAGACATAAAACACACTGTCTTTCAATTCCTCGGCCCGCCTGGCTCACTGCCAGTGACGTGGAGATGACGTCATCATGCGTCACCCTTTATGCTTCCCCATTCACCGCGTAGACGCGCCAGAAAGGTACCGCGCGCGTTGTGTTCACGCGCCACCTCGCGGAAGTGATTCGCGCTAAACAGATCTCTCTTCTCTTTCTTTAAAGATTTTTTTTTTGTCGCCGCGCAGCTCAGAGCGCATGCGCGATGTGAGGCAACGGGTCAGGCGCTCGGAGTCAAAGATGATAGAAGACATCAAAGTAGTTTCTCGTTTTTTCCCCCCGTTTGACTAAACGTCATCAGGCAAACAGGAAATGTGAATTCAGTCACCGGACTCGTTTAAAGCATCTCATTTCGAGCCCCAAGGAGATCAAATTATACCACATTCCACACCAATGAATAAAATAAACACTAAAAATACTTTGTGGAGCTACCTTACTCCTCAAAAACGAGATTTAAACCACGTAACGCGAGTCTCACTTGTGCGCATGCGCGTTTCTAATGTTTGTGAGGTGAATGATCTTGACGTAGTAACGCTCTGGTAGTGAGGTAGCTCATTGGTTTGACGTCACACCGTTGTCTTGTTTGGAACTAGTCGGACCCAGAGCTGTTGGTGAAGCTGGAATTAGTGCGAACATTCCGGACATGAGTGTCGCGGATCCCCCGCGGCGCGCGTCCGGCCGTGACTCCGTGATGCTGACGCGCGTCGCCGTCCTGGTTTCCAGCCATTAGCGTCGCCGCCGCGAACGTCCGTCCGCGATGTGTCGGGGAGGAGACGAGGCGCCGGACGACTGCGGCTCCCGGGAGGAGTGGACGCTTCTTTTCTGGACGTCGTTGGCCGTCATCGTCCCGGTGATCATCACGCTGTGGTGCAGCGCGCAGAGCTCCAAGCGGAAGACGCACATGAAGGATTTCTTCCGCAAGAGCAAACACGGCTGGCGCTACACGGACCTGTTCAACAAGCCCACCTACTGCTGCGTGTGCGCCCAGCACATCCTGCGGGGCGCTTTCTGCGACTGCTGCGGCGTGTGCGCCGACGAGCAGTGTCTGCGTCGGGCCGACCGGAGCCTGTCGTGCAAGGAGATCATGGCCCCCTTCAGCCCAGACGGAGCCGTAGAGCACCGTTGGGTCCGCGGAAACGTGCCGCTCGCCAGCTACTGTGCGGTGTGCAAGCAGCAGTGCGGGACGCAGCCGAAGCTGTGCGACTTCAGGTAAGGCACACCGGTGCCACAGGTACAACCGAAACCAGCCTGTCTGCGTAAAAGACGCCTGTTTGGCCGCTCTTGAACGCGCAAAGAGCTCCAAACCATAGTGATGTTCACCCGTGATTGCGCACACAATGACGCACCTAATATTGACGGAAAGCGCGTAATTTACGCATAAAAATGCGGATTGAAGCTCCAGATATTTATAGTAATGGGTTCTGACGTCATTCCGTTTTAATTTGCATCTACGTGCTGCAGCTGCTCAGACATAATCTCATGCCCCCCCCAGGTGTGTGTGGTGTCAGACCACAGTACACGATGACTGCATGGACGCGCAGGAGGACGCGGGTCAGTGTGACCTGGGAGAGTTCCACGACCTCATCATCCCGCCTCACTACCTCTACCTCGTCAACAAGCTTCGGCGCAGACACCCTGATGAGTACAGCAAGGTGCGGAACACGTGACGTCACGTTGAGCAGTCGGCTCGTGATTACATGTTTGCACTGAGCTTTTTGTGAGCAGTGTTAGCGGGTCAATCCGTGGAATGTGTTAAGGACTGGATCTTGGAATTTTCTTAATTTCATGCCATGCAGAACATAAAAGACTTAGATTAAACTTTTTCAAGCTCAGGCACCATTTTTGGAAGTTTCTAATTTTTTAGAATTTATTTTATATACTTATCTGAGGAAGAGGAATTAAGAGCACACTCTAGTTAGTAAATACTTCAAACTCATGCATACTTGTTAGTGTGTACAGGCCCCTGCAGCACACACACACTGAAAATATCACTTTGAATGCTGTGTTTGTGTGTGTGTGTGTGTGTTCTTTTGCAGCTGGCAGCTTCCTGTGGCTCTGGCTGGACTCCGGTTCTGGTGCTGGCGAACACTCGGAGCGGTAACAACATGGGGGAGGCGCTCCTGGGGGAGTTTCGCACCCTTCTCAATCCCGTGCAGGTCAGTTTGGACACCCTCCCCTCACCTCCCCTAGAGGTAGGTTCTGTGTCCCAAAACCAAACCCGTCTCGTTTCCCCTCCAGGTGTTTGACCTGTCCGTGCTGACTCCCTCCAAAGCCCTCCAGCTGTGCACCCTGCTGCCCCCCGGCAGCGTCCGGGTGTTGGTGTGTGGGGGCGACGGAACGGTGGGCTGGGTGCTGGATGCAATCGACGCCATGAAGCTGAAGGTGAAACGGGACCGCCTCCGGCGGCATCTGGTCTTGCATGTGGTGACGTTGGTAACCTTCCTGACACTTCGATGCTTTCAGGGTCAGGACCAGTTTATGCCCAGGGTGACCATCCTGCCCCTGGGCACCGGAAACGACCTGTCCAACACTCTAGGCTGGGGGGCGGGGTATGCTGGGGAGATCCCCGTGGAACAGGTTCTCCGTAACATCCTTGATGCAGAGGTGGTCAAAATGGACAGGTGGGTGGGTGGGGCATTGTGTCCGGGTTTGGGGCTACATTTTATGGGAGTCCTGGAATAATTTAATTGGATTTGTTCCCGTTCTGCCTTCCTCCTTCCCATCTGTGCTCGCATCAGGTGGAAAGTCCAGGTGGCATCAAAGGGCCTCTACTTCCGAAAGCCAAAGGTGAGTTGGATCTGTTGCCCAGGCCTTGTGGGAGGGGCTTTGGATTCACAGGAAGCTGCCTGTCCCCTTCAGGTTCTGTCCATGAACAACTATTTCTCCGTCGGGCCTGACGCCCTGATGGCGCTTAACTTCCACGCACACCGCGAGAAAACGCCGTCCTTCTTCTCCAGTCGCATCATCAACAAGGTCAGAGATATGTGACAAGTCACGTGTGTGAATCTCAACACAATGAGTGTCTGAATGTTTGTTTCCTCTTCAAGTCAGACCTACAACCCTTTCTAATTTCCTGTTTGTGTTCTTTTCCAGGCCGTTTATTTCCTGTATGGCACCAAAGATTGTTTAGTGCAGGAGTGTAAGGATCTGGATAAGAGGATCGAGGTATGGGACGCCGGATCATGTGACAGATGTTTGTTTACACTCAGGTAGTGTTGATCACGTGTTCAAGTTCAAGTGTTGATCAAGTTCAAAGAATCTTTTCTGGTAGTTTCACCTTTTAGTTTTTTTAAACCACATTTCCTTTCATGTGTGTGTGTGTGTTCATACCCAGCTGGACTTGGATGGGGAGCGGGTGACGCTCCCCAGCCTGGAGGGCATCATCGTGTGTAACATCGGCTACTGGGGTGGGGGCTGCAGACTGTGGGAAGGTATGGGGGATGAGCCCTGCCCCCCCACACGGTAAGGGCGTGGCATCCATTTGGGTTTTATGTCTGAAGCACACTCCCCATCACAAAACGTCGGAGCTTTCCTTGTCCTTCATGCTGCTGGTCTGTTTGGTCCTGCAGGCTGGACGACGGCCTTCTAGAGGTGGTGGGGGTGTTCGGATCCTTCCACTGCGCTCAGATACAGGTCAAGCTGGCCAATCCCATACGGCTGGGACAGGCCCACACTGTCAGGGTGAGACATCAACACTCCTCCAATGCCCCTTCAGAGCAGCAGATCAGACACCTGAGCCGTACTGCTAGCAGAACTCCTGTAGACGACTGTGCACACTAGTCCTCCCAGATATGAGCCGTCACTCTGTCTGTTTTTGTTCGACATACAAGTAAAATCTGAGATATGAGTCGTGTTTCAGGACACCACCACTAGTTGGTGGATGGATACATACAGTGGCTTGCGAAAGTATTGGCCCCCAAGAATTATTTGACATTTTGCCACATTCCAGGCTTCAAACTTCAAGATAAAAAAACTGAAAATATTTTTTAAGAATCAACAACATGTGAGACACAATCGTGAAGTGGAACCAAATGTATCCAACATTTTATATTGTGTTTACACATAAAAACTGAAAAGTAGGACGTGCAAAAGTATTGGCCCCCTGTTCTCTCAGCTCAGCTAACCGACTCCAGAAGTTCCCTGATGACTTCTGAATGATCCAGTGTTGACCTAAATGACTAACAATGACAAACAGAGTTCACCTATGTGTCATTTGGTCTCAGTTTAAATGCATCTGTTCTGTGATGGTCTCAGAGGTCTATGAAAGGAACACTGGAGAACAAACAGCATCATGAAAAGCAAAAGAGCATAAAACCACCGCAAACCTACCAAGACCTGGCTGTCCCTCTAAACTTTCAGCCCAGACAAGGAGGAAACTAAGCAGAGAAGCAACCAAGAGGCCCATGATCACGCTGGATGACCTGCAGACATACACAACTGAGGTGGGACAATCTGTCCGTAAGACAATTATTAGTTGTACTCTGCATAAATCTGACCTTTATGGAAGAGTAGCAGGAGAAAGCCATTTTTGAAAGACAACCATAAAAAGGCCCATTTGAAGTTAGCAAGAAGCCACATGGGAGATACAGATGGCATGTGGAACAAGGTGCTCTGGTCAGATGAGACCAAAACTTTTTGGGCTGAATGCGACATGTTACGTTTGGTGTAAGAGTAACGCTGCACATCACCCTGAAAACACCATACCCACCGTCAAACATGGTGGTGGCAGCATCATGCTCTGGGGTTGGTTTTCTTCAGAAGGGACTGGGAAGATCGTCAGAGGTGATGGGAAGATGAATGGAGCCAAATACAGGGCAATTCTGGCAGAAAATCGGTTGGAGTCTGCAAAAGACCTGAGGATGGGGCGGAGGTTCACCTTCCAACAGGACAATAATCCTAAACATAAAGCCAAATCTACACTGGAATGGTTTAAAATGAACCATATAAAGGTGTTAGAATGGCCAAGCAAAAGTCCAGACCTCAATCCAATAGAGCCTCTGTGGAAAGATCTGAAAATTGCTGTGCACAAATGATCTCCATCTAACCTTAAGGAACTTTAGCTGTTTTGGAAAGAAGAATTGGCAAATATTTTTGTCTCAAGATGTGCAAAACTTATAGAGACATACCCAAAAGCACTTGTGGTAGTGATTGCAGCAAAAGGAGGTTGTACAAAGTATTAAAGGGGGCCAATATTTTTGCATGTCCTTCTTTGCAGTTTATTTGTTAACACAATATAAAATGTTGAATAAATTTGGTTCCACTTCACAATTGTGTCTCACATGTTGATTCTTAAAAAAATATTTTCACTTAGTTATCTTTAAGTTTGAAGCCTGAAATGTGGCAAAATTTCAAAAAGTTCTTGGGGGGGGGCAATACTTTCGCAAGGCACTGTAAGTTGAGACTGGATATCGTTCTTTACCATGTGTTGGCGAATGGATACAACATCAGTGAGACCGGATCTCATTTTCATTGGTGGAGTAGCTCGTGTGTTGTCGTGATTTTTGTGTTTCTTTTCATTCTATATTATTGTTTTCATAACTTATATATAATTATACACAGGTAAAGTCTGCATGTCTATTGGTTAATAAAAAGGTGGGTTTTTTTCATAATTTAGGGGGTTTGGGGCTTTTTTACAAGGCTAGAACAGATTAAAATGATTTAAATTATTTTAAATGGTGAAATGTTTGACTTAGGAGATCAGCTACGAATTAAACTGGAATCTGGAGGTTCTACTGTTTGACGTTACATGGACATTAGTCGGTGGACAGGGATCAGATGCAGCTCAGGGGGTCTCACCCTCCGGTGTCTGTCATTATTCTGTCTCCAGCTGGTTCTGAAGAGCTCCAAGATGCCCATGCAGGTGGACGGGGAGCCGTGGGCCCAGGGGCCCTGCACCATCACCATCACACACAAGACCCAGACCCTCATGCTGTACCACAGCGCAGAGCAAACGGACGACGACGACGACGAATCCAGCGCCTCTGAGACAGAGAGCCCCACCCCTCACGGCTCTCCCAAACCCCAGGGGCCGGTCTCTGCCCAGGCGTGACCCACCCCAAAGCACCGCGTGATCCGAGTTTGTTCTTATCTTTATTTCTGCAGCCCAGTTTCTGGTGAATGATGTGTGATTGTTAGCGTTCTGTCACTGCAGTCGTGAGGGGCTGGTGTCAGGTCTCCTTTTATCTGCACCTTCCCCTGATGAACTCAGAGCCCAGGGAGCTCACCCCCCCCCCCAACACACATGCCTGATTGTTTCCAGGTGAGATTTGCACTGATCCTTCGTCTGTAGGTTTCTGTCGTCGACCCCACCCTATTTATTCGTTGCCGCCCTGCATGTTGGCCGTGTCTCAATCGCGCTGCCAGAGTGTCAACGTGAATGTCAAGTGTTGGTTTTTGTCATCTTCTCGTAGTCCAATAAGCCCACACAAACTAATCCTCTCCAAAACACTAAAGCCAACTAGCGGAGGGTAGAATTAAAGAAGTCACAGAATGTTTCCTCATCACATCAGAGTGTGAGTGTGTGTGTTTTTTTAATCAGGGCCTCCACCACGTCCTGTTGTCAATCACTGGATGCCCATGCTGGTTTGTTTACTTCCTGATGCACTGTCTTCAGCAGCTCGCCATGCTGTTACGATATTAAACGTTAGCTAACGTTGGTGTCAGAGCGACAGACACCACACGACTTGTTTACTTCATTTCAAATGACTGCCAACTTTGTGTTGTTGTGTAGACCATTTATTTTGCCTTCTTGTTAAGCCTGTTGTGTTTTTTTTTGTTGTTGTCTGTTGTTTACCTCGGTTTCGCGCCTCTTACAGCGTTCAGACACACACCCACACACTTTACCTTGTGTGTTGGTGCTGACGTCATGATGAAGCTCCCATGTCGTTATTTGTCACCCTGACTAGTTTGTGCGCTACCAGCTATGACCACTAGGGGGCAGCCGGCACGCCAACAGCTGCTGTCCTCAGACCATCCCTGCTGTATCAACCTGTTAGTCAAGTGATGCTGATTCTGCTGTGTGTATTTCCCATCATTCCTGTAATGGACATAATGTCTTCAAGGGTTTGATAGGCCCTCAACCTGGTGTGTGTGTGTGTGTGTGCGTGTGCGTGTGTGTTGCACTGAATTTACTGAAATCCTATTTGTAATCCTTTTTTTTTTGCCTCACTAGCGTTGCTCTAGTTCAGTTCACTGTATTCTATGTATTCTATATTCCAACACGCTGCTTTCTGACAAATCTTACATGTGCGCCCTGCACACACTTGCACATGGCTAGTAGCTAGTTTGTGTGCTCGCTAGAAGAGCTATTGAATTTACCTGGGAGATGCTACAAACAATACTAGAGCTGAAATACTCAAACTTGACGACTGTGGTGCATACAGGATCACTTCTGTTATCTTGGACGCACCATCATCAAATCGTGTCGCCCCACTAGTGGCAGGATTTCCTGCAGCGAAGTAGCTCCTACATTTGAAGGCACCCGTCAAACGCATATCCTGGTGTTCCCTCAGAAGGCCTCTGGCTTGGAAGAAGGCTTTGTTTCCTTTTAATGCTAACAGCTAGCTGCCGTCAGTTCAGGATTCATTGTTTTCTTTACAGAGCAGTATTTTATGTCGACCCAGTCTCTTGTGGCAGATATGTTCATTATAATTAATATCCTTATTGTATTTTTTTTTTACACTTTCATATTGTCATTTCATGTATTTATGTATTGCTGTAAAATATCTGCAAAATAAATTGATCCATAAATATTAATAAAGTGAAGAAAATGTTTGGATCTTCATGTGACAAATTACTATATATGTAAAAGTTGCAAAATGGTAGTAGCAAACTTTTTTAGGTGCAATCGTTACGAAGAGTGTTAAATGTGGATTTTGATAAAAGTGAATGTAATGAGGTAATGGTTTGAATTCAAAGACATCATAAATATTTTCTTGCAGAAGCCACGGGTGTTTTGTTTATTTCAGGGAGAATCGAGCACATTCAGAAAATTGCGTCCGGATCTTCTTCTAGTCCTAATCCTGAGCTCAAGTGATTTGGAAATGTGTTGCTTTTCTAAGCAGCGGCTACCGCAGTCATTTCTGAATGTTCTGTAAGTTTATTAAAGCACAATGGTTTCCTGAACTTGGCGCACTCATAAATTGAACCATCACGCATCATGTGGCAGACTCATAATGTCCATGTCGTTAGGACACACAACTGCGCCTCTTGTGTCAGGACTGCAAAACATTCTTATTTGCTGACGCATCACCTTTTCAGGCTGTGGATGAAGGAAGGCTTCAGAGCTCCTTCCTGGTGAGCAGCTTTGATTTTCAGCTTTTTGGTTCCTCCTCTCAGATGATTAAAAGGTTAAAAGGTTTCTTGAAGTTTGAGTCGTGCAACTTGTGAGAAAACTTCCTATTACCTGAAAATTAGCAGGTGATACTAATTGTGTTTTGGCTGTTTGTTGGTGAAGCACAAAATTGTTGAACAGAGAGGGTGAAGAAATATTAGAAAACTGTTTGGGGAAAAGTGGAAGAACTGGAATTAAAATATATGTTCATTTCCTAAAACCAAAGCATCGACGAAATCTGAGTTAGCTCATCTGGTGGTTTCAAAATTAATATTGAACCCTTCAAAGGGTCATTTGGATAAACCTGAGGGATTGGGGTTTAACAGCAGAGAAAATGATTAAAGAATTACTCTGATTGACTGAATGGATTTTTTTTTCTGTCGTTGCTTTTTAATTTATTTGATTTTAAATGAAACCAGATAAGTTTATTATGTATTGTGATGATTTCTGAAGAGATTTCTGTATTATATAATCCTGTTTTAAAGTCTTGCTAGTGTCACCTGTAGTGAAGAATAAAGTACATACAATAATTCCTTCTGAAATGAACAAAAAGGGAATTTATGAAAATATCTGACAGCTCTTTAAATTTTTTAAATCTCAAAAAAAGAAAACAAAAAATTCAGTGAAGAAGGAAACATTTTTATTGAACATAGAAATTGTTTAATCATTAACAAGACAACCACACACAAATATTAACATTTAACTCCATGCATCGCCTGTTGGGTGCAATGCACTAAACCATAAATGGAGCTTCACGTAAAAGCTGCCTGATGTTGATGTGGAGATCTAAGAAAATCCCAACGCACTATTAAATGCAAACATTCTCAAACTACATTTAAACTGATTATCAACAGAAACAATACATTAAGATAATCTGAAAGCCAATGGAATGATGGGTTGATCACAAGAGAACACAGAAAACCCTAAACGAGAGGAATTAGGGTCAAATGTGGCTTTAAATAAAGACAATCCTGCCTTAATCTGACAGCACAAAGACGACCGTTAGGATGCTGGTAGCGATCGTGAGCCGGTGTCACTGGAATCAATGCACTTTCCACAAAGCTATGTCTTCCACAATTCTCTGTTGAGACCACAAACAACAGTGAGGAAACGAGGGGTTGCCCTCTGCAGGTTAAGACTGTCCATGCAGTGATGTAAATAAAGGTGTGTTGAAGTGCGTTGGTAAGACAATTTAAGACAGGCGTTCACCGTGTCTGACATCTGCAAACTGTTACATCACATGGGAAAGCAGCATGATCGCGTTAAATGAAATGAGGTCATTATTTACTCACTCTGTTAGATAGCATATAACAACTGGATCTCGATTAGATCTCCTCCAAGAGAGAGGATCCACTACAGTAGAAACAATCGTGTTGTGTCCAGATGTCTACCATCCACATACTTCATCACATCAGCAGAGTTAAAGACGCTTGTGTTAGGCCCACATCACCAGTAGGTACAATGACCAAAGCAACAGTTGTGCTGCATCCGCCAACGAGCCACTGGAGCTAACGCCGCTGCTAACACGTCCCACAGGCCTGACTCTCTTTACCGCTTCGTGGAAAACCAACACTGGTGTAATCCGCATGTAACACCCGTGTGACCCACCCTAATGTCAGGTTCAAGTCCATCTCTAGTTACAACTTAACAAATGGAATGGAACTAGAATAAAAACAGAGAAAATGTTTAGAACTCGAAGAGAAGAAGGTCGAATCATGTGATCTGTCCTCGCAGTAACCAATGCAGAATGTTTTCCTAGGTTACACAGCTCGAGTGGATCAAACAACCAATTGCATTGAAGAAATAAAAGTATTTCTGGTGTGGATGCACGATGCAGATATCAGTATGGTACCCTTAATGATGCCTCGATGACACTCAATGGCGACACAACGTTAACTTCTGAGCAGGAAGACTGAGGAGGAAGATGTCTCTTCTTCCTGGAAGTACTTCCTGGAAAAAAAATTGGGAATGAAAAAAGACATGGCAAAAACAGGCTAAACCGTGTCCGCCACTTGTGGACTAGGCCTCCACTCAGGGAAAGATTAGACTCTGATGACAGCATGTTTGAAAGTAAACTTGAAGTATTAAGAACTCAAGTTTTCAAACTTTTTTTAGTTTTCATCAGAGTACGTACTCGTACTCATATTTGTACTCATACCCAATCTGGTAAAAACTGGTATAGCTGCAGTGATAATTTGTAGCTAATCACATAATAAGTTAGCATGACACACTGCATGCCAAACTACAATTGTTTTGTCCATAAAGAACATACATCATAAGATGGCTCTTCACAGCCGGGCACATGAAAGCATCATGTAAAACGCCCACAATGCTGTACAGACACGTGCTGGAGGTTGTGTGCACCGAACCATTTTTATACAGTGACACACAACTATTGTCCAGTGCATACCACACGAACACATGTGATGCTAGTTCACGGCACGTGTTCTGCTATAGTCGCAGTAAAGATGGACGCTAAAATGTTGCTAAAGTGTGTAGCAACTACCCTCTCTTGGGTCTGGCCACCTCTCTTGGGTCTGGCCTTGGCGTGGCGAGGGGTCCTGTGCGTTCCAGTGACCCTGGAGAGTGATACCGTCGGGAGCTTGCTCCTGGTAGGGTCACCCATGGCGGGCCGGTCTCCAGGGTAAGTTCCAGACAAAGACCCCAGCGTGTCGGTATGCTGTGAGGTGGCAGCCCCACCAACCGACTATCCTGCGGAGGGCTGACAACCCACCCAGGAGAAACCCTTTGTTACGAAACTGACCAGAAAAAGAAGCTGGACTGACCAAGACGATAACGGACCCCAGCCTGCCCACGACCAACGAATATGGATCAACCTTCGTCGTAGGACCCGTGTCACCACATGGAACGTCTGGACACTTCTTCGCCCAAGAGCTGCCACTCTGCTATCCCGAGAGCTCAGCCGCTATAAGATCACCCTGGCAGGGCTCTGTGAAGTATGATGGCAAGGCAATGGCGAAACAACAGAATGCGACCACCGCTACATCTGGAGCGGCCCCGAGAGACAGACAGGCCTCTATGGCGTGGCACTTGCCTTCCCAAAGGCCCTCTGTAAGTGCCTCATCAGCTGGACTCCTCTGAGCGACAGACTGTTGTCGGCTTGCTTTCTCCAGGAACACGGCAAGATGACAGTCATTGTTGCCTATGCTCCCACCGATGTCGCTGATGAGGATGTGAAGGATGCCTTCTTTGACCAACTCCATCAGGCTGTTGGCCAAGCCTCACCACACAACATCACCATTATTTTCACTGACGCCAATGCCCCTATTTCCAGCAGTGATCGGTCCACAAGCTCACCTGTCGGCACAACTTTTGCAGACAGGCTTACAGACAACAACGGTCACCGCCTTCTCCTTCTCTGCCACCACAACAACCTCTGCGTCACTGACACCTGGTTTCCTCGAAAACTAATCCATCACTGGACATGGTACAGCACAGATGGCAGAACCAGGAAAGTGTTGGACCACATCCTCATCTCCCGACGCTGGAAGTCGTTTGTCACCAACTGTCGTGTGTACAGAGGAACAGAGCTTGGCAACACTGACCACTGCCTGCTGGTGGCCCAGCACAAGTTATAGCTGTGAGCCAACCAGCACACCACGACTCAACCTTGCCTGGACTCCTCCCTACTCAGTGACCAAAACATTGCCACTGACTTCAGTTGCTCCATCCGCCCCGCCCCTGACCACTGACAAAGTGACGGACTGGCACACCCTCAAGGATAGTGTCATCCAGTCAGCTCATAATGTCCTTGGATGCTCTTGATCCTCCCCCAAAAAGTTTTGGATATCGGCGAGGACACCCACATCATTGATCAGCGGCGCCAAGCCAGGCTCCAAGGCGACCTGACCGAATACCGAGGACTGAACCACCAGCGCAAAGTGGCCATAGCTGAGGACAGAGAGGAGTTCTGGCAAGCACAAGCTGAACACCTCGAGTCCGCAAACAATATCAACAACATGAGCCGTGTCTTCACTCTGCTGCCCACGCATCAAGGCAGCCCTGGTTAAAGACTCTGATGGCAACATCATAACAACAGAAGCAGACTGCCTCACGTGCTGGAAAGAGCACTTCAGCCTCCTTTTGCAGCACAGCTCCACCCCAACTGATCCCACTATCTTGGCGGCTGCAAACGCCTCAGTCCCTAGCGATGCCTGCAGTACAGATCCCGTCAGACCCATGGAAGTCAGAACAGCTCTGAAAAAAATTAACAACAGGAAAGCCCCTGGCATCTGTGCAGTAATGGCTGAGATGCTAAAATCTGGTGGTGACAGTCTTGTTGAGTGACTCACCCACACCTTCAACCATGTGTGGGAGACAGAGAGACTTCCCAGTGACTGGACCAGAGGAGTCATCCTACCCTTCTGGAAACATAAGGGTGACAGGCTAGTCTGCAGCAACCACAGATGCATCACACTTCTCTCCATCCCCAGCAAGCTCTTCACCAGGATCTTGCTCACCCGTGCTCTCCCAGCCATCAGAAGTCGCCGCCGTCTACAGCAGGCTGGCTTCATGCCTAACCGCTCCACCACAGATCACATCGCTGCTGTTCGCCTGCTCATGGAGAAGACCCATGAATTCAGCAAAGATCGCCAGCTACACATCGGGTTCATTGATTTGAAGGTTGCCTTTGACACTGTCTGCCATGCCTCACTCTGGAGCATTCTACAGACCCTTGGAGCACCACCAGTTGCCCTGCTGAAGCTGCTCTACATCAATGCAGAGAGCTGTGTTCGTATCAACAGTACAGACTCTGACTGGTTCCCCATCTCCAGTGGCGTTCGCCAGGGCTGTGTGGCCGCTCCTGACCTTTTTAACTGTATCATTGACCATCTGATGTCCAGGGTCTGTGAGCAAGTCCCTTGGGTGTTCCTCAGAAACTACCACCTGACCAACCTGGAGTATGCTGACGACACCATCCTACTCAGCACATCCTACAGCCAGCTGAGAGATGCCCTGGTCAAATACAGAGGAGGGGCAGAGAAGCTTGGTCTTCGAGTGAGCTGGACCAAAACCAAATGTTGGTTTTGCATGCATGTTGGTGATGGACCGGATCCACCTCCCTGCAGCTAGGTGATAACACTGTGGAGCCTATGGAGCTTTACTTATCTGGGGTCCATAGTGATGGACAATGGGGACCTTAAACCAGAGATTCTCTGTAGAAGAACTCTGGCAGCATCAGCTCTGCAGTCTCTTTGGAAGCCACTCTGGCGGCACCAGACCACCTCCCGCAAGACGAAGCTGTGAAATTTACAAATCTGCCATCCTCTACATCCTGCTCTACTTCTCAGAAACTTGGCCCTTAAATAAGACCCTGGCTGCCAGTATAGATGGTTTTGATAGCAGGGCTCTCAGAACCATGAAAAACATCAGGTGGCCCCAGCGGGTTTCCAACAAAGTGCTTAGAGCACGTGCCAACCCAGAGCTTCTTGCCAGGCGGCGCAACGTCGTACCCGCTGGTTTGGTCATGTCCTCTGCCTTCCCCCTGATCACCCAACAAGAGCCATTCTCCAGTTTGACCCTAAGACCGCAGGCTGGAAACAACGTCGAGGCAAGCCCTGCACTGATGGCTTGACGTCATGGCGGGTGACCTCCGACAACAGGGAGTCGCTGTGGAGGATGCAGAGCAGATGGCACAAGACCGCCAGCGTTGGAAAAAACTGACTCATCTGGTTGGCTCAACGCACAGGGATGGGACACTCCCCCATCGCAAGAGTTCTACTTGACTGACTGACTGTAGCAACTACTTGTTGCTACACACTTTAGAAGCAGATATTTGAAGTGAAACACAAGAAAATATATTTTCGAAATTAAAATTTGTGGGGATGTATCGACAAAAGTAGTCAGGACCGAGAGAGAGAGAGAGAGAGAGAGAGAGAGAGAGAGAGAGAGAGAGAGAGAGAGAGAGAGAGAGAGAGAGAGAGAGAGAGAGAGCGAGAGAGAGAGAGAGAGAGAGAGAGAGAGAGAGAGAGAGATTCCTTATGCCTCCAGGTTGCACAAAGTAATGGAGGAGCCACTAGAGAACATCCAGAAAGCTGGATAGACTGCTTCTGCAAAGGTGAACACAAACGAGTGGAAGGGAAATGCCCTGTCGGCCACGTTATAGAACGTAACGATTCCCGCCTCACGATCCAACAGCACGCCAACGCGCTTTGTGTTGAAATAGGGCAGCACGGTCTCGCTGCCGTTATACCAGGCAGACAGCTTGGCGTTAAACCACTCGACACACCAGGACTGGGCGTTACGCCCCAGTCGGCTGGTGGCACCTTTGCGGTCGATGCTCCTGTAAGACAAGCCTATGCCAATGAAATTGTTGCTGCTCATTTTGATTTCCCAGTAGCGGCGCCCTTTAGAGAAACCCGTGGAGCTGAGCACCTGGGAGCAGACAGCAAAGCGTGAAGGGGAGTCTGGGTAATTCACATGCTCGTCCAACACGGTGGCCCGAGTGAAGCCCTCACTCAGCATGATGCGTTTGTGGGCCGTCTTTGCATCCAGTTTGAGCGTCACAGCATCTGACAGCAAGAAAAAAAAGGTTGAAATCCGGTGCTAAAGAAGTTTGGATGCTGCAGAAAATATATATAAAAATTATGTCTACTTGTGACAGTTTTAGAACCGCTTCAAGAGAGGAGATCCAATGGTGTTCACTACAGTGGCTTTAGTTCTTTTCTTTTTCTATTTGACTTATTTTCCTGTGTCATCAATGCGTTTTTGTCCCTGATGTACAGCGCGCCCTCGCGAATTCGCGCATCAACGCTCGTGACTCCACCTCGTCGTGGATTTTTGGTCGGCAGTCACGTGATACCGTACGCGCATTCTATTGGCTGATGGCATCCGGAAGTGTGCTACGTTCTGTGAGTCTCGGACTTACCTGAGACACAAAAGTGCTTTAAACAGTCAATAAGAGTGTGGGAAATAGTAATACAGATAGAAAGTGGTTTAATATCAGTATGGGGAGGGTTCATAAAGGTTTAAATTACCGTAAATAATAAAATAAATAGTTTGTCACTCTATCGCGGAATTCGGTTACTGCAAGGCATTAACCGCGAGGAATGAGGGCGCACTGTATTTCTTCTTTGTAACAGTTTCTTTTTCTTCTTCATTTTGCTGTCGTACATCACCCTGTGTTGCTTTCTTTGTCACTTCTTGCCTGATTTTTATTGGAAGGATAAGGATAAGATGTTTTTTCTACATTAGATTTGTGTGAATTGCAGTCTCATTTAGAGTTCTTTTTCTTTTCACATTCCTGTCCACTTGTTCTCTCTTCCTGTATTGTGTAACACAACAGCCCCATCCTTACTGACATTAACTCTTTTTATTTTCTATTCGTTCCACATTTGTTTGAAATATATGAACTGTATTAAGTTAAGACAAAAGCATCCTTCCATCCATTTTCTTCCGCTTTATCCACTGCAGCGGGTCATGGGGAGTTAGTGACTATCCTAGCTGGCATAGGGCGTGAGGCGCCACTGCACCGCGGAGACACATACAAAGACAGACAACCACACATACACACACACACACACACACACGCAGACACACACTCACTCCTACGGGCAACTTGGGACCAGCCAATTAACCAATTAAGCGCATGTTTTTGGAGGTGGGTGGAAGCCGAAGAACCCGGAGAGAACCCATGCAAACACGGGGAGAACAAGCAAACTGCACACAGAGCGGGACTCGAACCCAGAACTGCTGTATTGTGCGGCGGCAGCGATACCCACTGCGCCACCGTTCCGCCCAGAAAAAAACATCCATTTGTAAAAATGTGTGTGTGCTGAGTTTAATACACAGCACACACACGCTCACACACGCTCACACCTTCTGTAAACACACTTACATTTCAGAAGTTCGTGTCTTTTCTCCGCAGACGTTACTTCCAGAGGAATGTATAACCCTTCGGTGGCAGAGGAAAAAAGAAATAATTGATTAAAACAGATAAATAAAACCTCTTCAAAGGAAAACACTGTTCTACACGTCTCGACTAAACTATTATCTGATGGTGACTTGAGTTTATTGTTTAACATGGGTCACAGCCCCTGCTGTTTGAAAAGAGCTTATTCATATCTATTTTTAGCTCTCGTAATTAAATGTTGCATTGCTAAGCACGACGAGCATGAACTGCCTGCAGTCCAGTAGGATTGTGGGTAACGTAGGCAGTAGGAAGTGGAATGAGTGAACTAAATGTCTCGATCTCCTTCATCCATTTTTAACTACTGGTCAGGAATGTGACCAATCAGCTCTGATGGCGGAGTGCTCTTGATGGACGGCGTCTACCTGGCTTCTCTTTGGATCCGGCCTCTTTGGATCCGGCCTTTTCATTCAAGTCCAACAGGCAGTCCTTTGAACTGGAATGCTTGTTGCTCAGCTTGTTTTTAGCAGATTTTCCAGTTTTTTCTAACAAATAAACAAATTTGTCAGGGCGGTCTGACTCGCCATATTACCACTAAATGAAGCATGAAGTTAGTTATTTGTCTAAAAATGGATATTTACACAATTTTTCTTACTTTCATCTGTTTTCTTGTTCCTTCTGGGTTGAGCACCTGGGTGAGAAACAAACGACAGGTTTTATTCTTGAATCATCATTTTCATCACACCTCACAATGCGTATGTGTGGGACAGAAACGCACCAGGCTTCTGGTACATTTCGGGGTTCAGAGTTGCAAAGTCTGGTCCAGGGGTCGCAGTAGCGCCTGGGAACAAAACAGAGTCAATACAACAGTCTTTTAATCCACATCTGAATACTTCTAGGTTACCTTTTAATTTGATGGAAAAGAAAAACACTGGTGTAACCCGAGTGTAACACCCATGTGACCCACCCTGAGCATGGTAGGGCTCCCAGCCTCCTACCGGCTTGAAGTAGCCTGTTGGAATAGGAACTGGACAGAACTGTTGCAGGACCGGTGGAGCACCTGGACTGTGGGACCTGGGATTTCCTTTGTTCTTTTGAAACTGTTTTGGTTCTGAAATAAAGAGCAACCCGCTATGACACGCGTCTTAATCCTTTTCTGCTAAAATAATATGATCCTAGAGATCAGCATGCAGGACTCCGGCGGAGGTCCGGCACTTACTGAGACTGAGGCGGCTTTTTTATCTGTGATTATTTAAATACACACTACTAGTTTCACATTGCTCAGAGACACAGGGCTGGAGCTCAAACCACCAAACGTGCCTTTAGCAAACAACCAGCAGAGATACATCCTACAATGCAGTTAAGAGTTATAGAAGAAGTTCTCTGCTGTCTCAGATCACCCAACCCTTGTCCACCATGACATACAGTCATTACTACCCCTGGTTAGATTACAACAGTTTTGTTTGAGGTGGATTTTTCTTTGAGGTGTGTGTTAAATTAGAAAATGATGACACAGGGTGTATCAGAAAAGCTTTGGCACTCCCTGCTATAACTTCCTGGTGTACTCCTGCCCCACATGTTCTTTTCAGTAAAGCCAATTGGACTTATGGGTACCTGTAAATTCCAAGCTGCCCTTCCTGCCTGACACACGTGATACGTACAGTAGATATTGATCATTCACCTGGCCAATGAGTCAGCAGTCTGGCCTCAACCGGCTGTTTCAGGATGTTTGTTATGTGTTCTTTCAGGGCAGCGGCAGAAGCCTCTGCTGCCAGTACCTTCCTGGAGTCCAGGCTGATTCGAGGGGTGTAAGGGTTGAAGTTGGCGACTGGTGGCAGGTCAAAGGAAACCTATGGGAAAAGAAAGACATCTCTTCTCCATTTAGTGTCATTCTAAACGTCAGCGTAAAACTGTGTTAAATTTTATGAAGAGACGAAAATGAGATAAAGTCATTTGTCAAGTTTTCAGTGTAGCATAACATGAGGCTTTATCCATCCATCCATCTATTTTCTGCCGCTGTATCCGCCGTAGCGGGCCACGGGGAGCTGGAGCCTATCTCAGCTGGCATAGGGCATGAGGCGGGGGACACTCCGGCCATGACGCTAGTGCACAGCGGAGCCACACACAAAGACGGACAACCATGCACACACACTCACTCCTATGAACAATTTGGGACCAGCCAATCAACCTGAAGTGCATGCTTTTGGAGGTGGGAGGAAGCCGGAGAACCGGGAGAGAATCCACACAGAGACAGGGAGAGCATGCAAACTACAGAGCAGGACTCGAACCCGGAACCGCTGTATTGTGAGGCAACAGCGCTAACCACTGCGCTACTGTGAGGCTTTATGTTGTCTATAAAATTAAGATTAAGATTAGAAATTATGCTAATATGCTAGAAGCATCCCAGTGAAAATAGAAACACAGTAGAACCTCAAGATACAAGTTGAATCCACTCCGTGACTGAATTCGTAAGTCAAACAAAATTTCACCATTTACAGTAAATATAATCATTTTGATCCATTCTAGCCTCTAAAAAAGCCACAAACCCCCTAAAAATTTTTTATTAACCAATAGACATGCAGACTTTACCTGCGTATAATTAATTCTGTATGTTACGTAAACAACGATAAAAAAAGAAAGGAAACGCAAAAGAGAACACACGAGCCACGTCTTTACTCCACAGACGAGAATGAGATCCGGTCTCACTGACATTGTAGCCATCCACCAACACCTGGTAAAGAACGAGATCCGATCTCAGCTGATGTATCCACCCACCAACATGTGGTAAAGAACGAGATCCGGTCTCACTGATGTTGTATCCATCCGCCAACATGTGGTAAAGAACGAGATCCAGTCTCACTGATGTTGTACCCATCCACCAACTAGTGGTGGTATCCTGAAGTACGACTCTTATCTCGGATTATCACTCGTATGTTGAAAAAAGACAGACAGAGCGATGGTTTGTATCTCATATATTCTTATCTTGAGGTTCTACTGTATCATAAAAATAAAAGTTGTCTCACCTGTAGGAAGGACAGAGTTTGCGACTGACTCAAAAGACCCTGGATATGCTCCTTAGCTTTCCTCAAATCACTGATGTTCTTCGTGAACCTCTTGGTGAGATCATTGAGTTTGGTCTGACCATTCTCTAGCTCCCGGTCCACTTCCTGCAGTGCATCACGCTCATCCTGGGCCAGAATATCCCTCATCTGCTGGTACTCTGCTGCTAAAGCCTTCCGTCTGTTGGTGGCTGAGTCCTGCAGGACAATTACAAGAGGATCTGTCAAAGGACAATCAGGTAAAAGGAAGGGGCAGGAATGATTCACAGGACCAACACTCATTGTCTTGGGAAGCAGGACAAACACTAATTGGATTGATATGAATGTAAGATGTTGAGCATGACCTTCAGCTTGATCTGCAAATCCTTCATTTGAAAGATGGAATCCTCATTCTTTGAGATCTTCCCTTCCAGCAGAAGTAACTTTCCTCTCAGATCGAACTACAAACACAGAGACACAACAGATCAAAACTCCCCAAGGTCCATTTAGCAAGGACCCTGTTTTATGAGGATGGAGTATTGGGTTAGGCTCTAGCAGCATCTGCTCCAGAAGAACTTTACAGTCCCATCATGGTTCTTCACCTGGATTTGGTAAAACACTCACCTCTTTGGCGGTCTTTTGCTCCTCTGGAGAAAGGAAGGTGCAGCCTTTGTGAACCTGTTGGAGACAGGTGCTGCAGATCGGTCGGGCATGCTGGCTGCAGAAGAACTCCAGTTGCTTGTGGTGGTCCTGGCAGATGCGCTCCAGAAGGTCTCTGATGGGCTCGGTCAGCTGGTGGAGACGGAAAACTGGGTTTTCCAAGTGAGGACGCAGGTGCTCCTCACAGTAGGAGGCCACACAGGTGAGGCAGGTGCGTGACGCCTCTGTCTGCATACAGGTGTCACAGACTATGACGTCATTCTTATCGGGTCCACTGTCCTCTTCGACCGACCTGGCGTCAGACGTCCCGCTCGACCCTAAGCTCAAGGTCTCCACCACGTTGCCGATGACTGTGTTCTTCTTCAGCTCCGGTTTGCTGTGGAACTCCGTGCGGCACTGAGGACACCGGTAATCCTCCAGGTCCTTCCAGGTTTCCTCCAGGCAGTCGAGGCAGAAGTTGTGTCCGCAGGGGACGGTTACAGGACAGGTAAACGGACTCAGACAGATGCTACATGTGAGCTCGTCCTCCAGGTTGCGTAAACAAAACGGGCTCTCCGTGGTTTCGGCCATGATGACGCGTCCGGTGGAGACTGAGGGAGAAACGAAACTTAACGCGAAACCGAAAGTGACGCAGTTCGCTGCCGGTTCCGATGAAGGAGAATTTAAGTCTTTTCTTTTCTTTTGCTTATTTTCCCGACCGACCGACTGTGTGTGTGTGTGTGTGTGTGTGTGTGTGCGTGCGTGTGTTATGTCCGAAAAATATAATAAAATATATGTGACACCGATATATTCTCACATTTATATTTACAAATTATAATATTTATATTTAAATATAAATACTTATTATTACATTTCATTATTATACTTAATAAAATTTCAGATAAAAGAGTCGGCAGTACCTGAGGTTCTGGAGGGAGAGATGGATCGATCTGTGCAGCTCGACTGGGATATGGTGACGAGTCTTTCCCTCTGTCCTCATTCGCTCTCTCTCTCTCTCTCTCTCTCTCCTCTCTCTCTCTCTCTCTCTCTCATCTCTCTCTCTCTCTCTCTCTCTCTCTCTCTCTCTCTCTCTCTCTCTCTCTCTCTCTCTCTCTCTCTCTCTCTCTCTCTCTCTCTCTCTCTCTCTCCTCTCTCTCTCTCTCTCTCTCTCTCTCTCTCTCTCTCTCTCTCTCTCTCTCTCTCTCTTCTCTCTTCTCTCTCTCTCTCTCTCTCTCTCTCTCTCTCTCTCTCTCTCTCTCTCTCTCTCTCTCTCTCATCTCTCTCTCTCTCTCTCTCTCTCTCTCACTCTTTCCCCTCCCTCTCACCCTCTGAAGTAAATGCTGGCTTATTGCAGTGCATCAGGAGCAACTAATAGAGCCAATAGAGTCAGAGCTGAAGGGATCATCTGGGTGTGTGTATGAGGGTGTGTGATGCTGACTCACCCTGCATGCGGAGATTGAGCAAAAGCAAAAAACATCTCTCTTTCTCTCTCTCTCTCTTCCCCTCCCTACCGCTCTGCTCCTCTCTCTCCGTTTCTTTGCAATTGTTTATTACGTTTTTTATTGAGCAAAAAAACAGAACCCCCCCCCCCCCCCCCCAAACACACACAGGGTGGTATCTACAGTATGTTGCCCTCAAGCTTGGTTCCTCTACGGACTATAAAGCTACTTTGAAGAAAGTGAAAATCAATTTACAGCATTTCAAAATACCACGATAATATTTCATATGTATTGCATTAGAAGACGTAAGATCAATGTGAACATAACAAATACCATTTTCTTTTATCCATTCCATGGGTATGCTGTACTAACAGTACAGCATACCCAACCAATCAGGTTTTAGATCTTTTATTCATCACAAAAGTTTATAAGTAAAACACGTCTAAAATACATCCTGACAGTGAGAGTTTCCATCACATTCAGTCTGAACATTAAGAACGTTATCACACAGGAAGCATTCGGCTCGCTGGGAAACTAATCCAGATGGTGGCTTTACTTTACACACTTTACATGTGTGTCATGCAACTGTGGGACCGTTTAGCTGTGGGGCTCAGGTGATGTTGATGTGGGGCTTATCAGGATGCTGGATATTGTTTTGGCTGCTGCTGCCAGCCTCCCTGAGGTGATGGAGCTCCATCAGCAGACCTGCAAACTGCTCCTCCTGCGACCACAGAGAAGACAGTACAAGAAGGACTACACATAGAAGTTATAGTCATAGTGGTACATATGTACAGTATATAGTAGAGCATGAAAGAATGCCAAAATGCTTTCACTCTCAAATTGCTTTAATATACATTTTAGGATTGTATGATCTTCAAATGACTCCTGCAACTTCTTATTTGTTGGGTTTTGCTTACCAATACATTCATTCTCTCAGCTGCTGCAATGGCGACACCCAGCTTCCTCTCGTCTTCTTCCCTCTCTTCCTCAATCACACCCAGCCTGAGAAAAACGCACATCAGACAGAAGTTTAGATAGTGTTTTATGACTTCAACAGAGAGACAGTTAAAAAGACGTTTGATGTTTCAAGTAACTTCAGAAGGAAAGTGCTGTTTTAGGACATCAGAGGGCATAATCTTTTTGGCTTCACAATGAGAGGAGTCAAGTTGATTTAAAGACATTCTTCTATCTTACCTGAAGATGGCGCTGGCAAGCTGCTCCTCTCGTACGGCCAGGAGAGTCTGGAGCTCCTTCAACTCTGCCTGAAGCATTGCATTCTGGTCCTGACTTTGGATAATAAAATCTTCCAGGCGCTTGGCCATGTCTAGTTCGCGCTCCGTCACCTGCTCTACTCCCAGACGAAGCTCTGATAACTCTTGAGCATGCTGTTTGTGAAAAGGGCATTTATATTTCATGACATATGAATGAAAGCGAATACTCCACAGCCAGGATATTTCAGTTTTGACGGTAGCAGGTTTCATTTACCCTATCCAGTACGGTGAAATGCTCATTCTCAGGCTTCATCTTGTCTGACTCCCTGTTGTGGCTGGTCTTGATCCATGGAACTGGTGCATGTGGGCGTTTCACACTCCCTCTCTGAAACCAAAAACAATTCATGCTGTTTGAACCACACATCTTCATTTCAGTTTCCAAAATAGATTAGCTGAGCTCTCAGCCTGTCTTTGTATGTACAGTTTTTGGTGAGGTGATAAATGGCTGGTTGGTCTCAATTTCTTGTTTGTCATCTGCTGTCAGAGCTTCAGAACTTCTCTGCCTCTTCAAGGTTTGCTTTGCTGGACCGGGACGTCTGTGAGGAGCACTCTGTGTTCTGGTTACTGGCTTCCTCTCTCTCGGACTCCTCCGGGTCCTCATATCCCTTTTTAACAAATGAGCGTATCATTAATTAAATGCTATTTACTGTATGCAGCAATGACATTTGAAAAATCTGCAAATAATTTTAGTAGAGGTCACAAAAAATCAAATAGGGCTGTGATGTACACTCAAAACGCTGGCTAAGGAGCCAGCAGTGTCCCCAATTGTTATTGGTGATCTGGTCCTAGAAGATGCTTGCACGATGGGATAGGATCAGGCATCAAGAATCCTACTAGTGCCCAGGGCCCTGAGAATTCAACACACTCCAAGCTGTGAGGTCGTCACGGAGTCACAGCGCCACAGGGACCCAGATTCACTGTACAGGCCCAGGGATCAGGAAGTACTCCGATCGGTGCTGCTGGAGCAGTCACCCTACCACGGGGACAGGACAGGAAGGACACTGTACCACCATTACTATGTGCTACAGGCACCAGGGGTAGAGAGTGGGCCACCAGCAGGATTACCCCAGCTTTAAGGATCCATCGGCCAACTCATGGCCAAAATGAATTTGCCAAAAGCATTTCAAAGAGATAACTTGAGATAAAGCATCTAAGGAGGTCTGACCTACTTGCATTATAACAACCAAAAATAAACCAGTAAGGTTCAATCATAAATCACCTTCGTTTGTAAAGACATGTGAACATCAATGCTCAGAAACGCACATACAACTATCATACCCATCTTGTAGGCCTTTAGAGTCCACAGGAAGCTGCTGAAGGGATGATTGATGAGGACTGTACTTGCTCAAATCTTTAGGAGGAACGTACACTGGCTTGGCTTGGCCCATTTCGCTGTAAGACAGTGCTTTCTTCAGAAACAGGTAATGTCACTTTGTTCTAGGTTAGGGTTAGGGTTAACACATTACAAATTTCTCAAAAGTAAAATAAGTAATAAACAGTCTTCAGACATACTTGCTAATTATGATGCGAGGTGCTTCAGGACCCAAGGATTCTGTAATCTGATTCAGAAACGAAGGCAGAGGTTGTAACTTGTCGATTGTGTCCTAGAGAAAAAATAAATATTATTTAAGGTACCATTGACTATATACTAATAGCATGCAGTAGCATTGTGGTACTACAGTACCATTAATAGTATGTAGTCTAATCACACAAAAAAGATAAATTATGTGAGGGTTACAGAAATATTTCAAAGTACCAAACTAGACTCGTTGGTTTACTGTCCTACCTGGTCCCTCTGATAAATTATGTCCACCAACAGTCCATGCAGCACCGCCAAACGCAGAGGCAGGTCCACGTAACCATCAAATGAACTTATTCGGATTTCGGTATCTAAACTTGACACTGTTTGTAGAAAGCCCCTCATTCCATCCCAGTGTTGCTCTAAGAATTCATTCATGAATAACATGTATTCTTCTTTCTCTCCAAACCTGAAACAGAACAAAAGATTTCATTAACTAAAACTGCTTAAGATGACTTCCTTCTTATTTCAAGAGTTTGTGTTTGTTAGTCTGTCAGAAAGAGGATTTCCTCCTGCTGAACTCCTGCTGAATCTCCCTATAGTTTCTGTGTTTACCTGTTATTGCACACCTATTTACATTTACGCTATTTATGTTTAAAATGTTTATGTTAAATTATTATTTACTACGATTTGAACTAAGTTTTGCACTAACTAGGTTTTAAACTAACTAGGTTTTAAACTAACAAACTAATTAGTTTTTTTTAACTAACTAACTAACTAACTAACTAACTAACTAACTAACTAACTAACTAACTAACTAACTAACTAACCAATTAGGTTTTTAACTAACTAGGTTTTAAACTAACTAGGTTTGGAACTAACCAACTACATTTTGAACCAACTAGGTTTTAAACTAGTTTTTGAACTAACTGGGTTTTAAACTTACTAGTTTTTGAACTAAAAAGGTTTTAAACTAACTAGATTTTGATTTGATTAATTAGGTTTTTGAAGTAAGTAGGTTTTGAAGTAACTAGGTTTTTATACTAACTAGTTTTTGAACTAATAAATTAACTATGGTTTAAATTAACTATGTTTCGAACTAACAAACTAGGTTTTAACCAAATAGTTTTTGAACTAATTTACTAACCAACCAACTAATAACTCACTCACTCACTCACTCACTCACTCACTCACTCACTCACTCACTCACTCACTCACTCACTCACTCACTCACTCACTCACTCACTCACTCACTCACTCAGTGTGAGTCAGCTTCGGATTTTCGTGAGACACAAAAGTGCTTTAAACAGTCAATAAGAGTGGGAAAAGGTAATAGAGATAGAAGGTGGTCTAATATCAGTATGGGGAGGGTTCATAAATGTTTAAATTTCCGTAAATAATAATCTTGATCACAGATTCCTTAATCACGTGTGGTTCCTGGAACGCATTAACCACAAAGAACGAGGGAGCACTGTAATTAGTTTTTGAACTAACTAACTAACTAACTAACTAACTAACTAACTAACTAACTAACTAACTAACTAACTAACTAACTAACTAACTAACTAACTAGGTTTTAAACTAACTAGGTTTTTAACTAACTAGATTCTGAATTATTATTACACACAAACAGTGTATTTATGTTAATACTTAATTATTATTTGTTAATTGTTTATGTAAGGTGAAAGTAGAGGTAGCAAAGGTCAAACAAGGGGCTGCACAGCAAGGAGGGAGAGACTGATCAACAGTGTACAGGTTGGCAAGACTGAGAGATAGAGATGGGAAGGACGTGCAGCAGGTTAGGGTGTTTATTAAGGATAAGGATGGAAGTCTATTGACAGGTGCCAGTAGTGTGATGGGAAGATGGAAAGAATACTTCGAAGAGTTGATGAACAAGAAAAATGAGAGAGAACATAAATGTTTAAATCACCGTAAATAATGAGATAAACAGATCATGATCTCGAACACGGATTCCTCAACCGCGTTCCTGGAACCGCAAAGACCGAGGGCGCACTGCATTATTTATCATAGACAGTGTATTAATGTTATCATTTAATTGTTGTTTATGTTTATTGTTTATGTTCACACTGATTATGTTTACATTGTATGTTTGAACCAGGGGACTAATAAAGTTTTTTAATTGAATTGAATTAAACTGAATTGAATTCTCATGTATAGATGCACAAAAATTGAGGAATTTGTTTTATCTAAACCAAAACCAGATCACTCACAGGGTGAAGTTAGCCAGATTCTGGATGACTTTGGCAGTTAGGGTGAGGGCACGCAGAGTGTTTGGCTCTGGATAAGGCTGTGTCAGACCAAAAAGAGAAGGACTGAGAATAGCAGGACATAAGAAGCGAAGGAAGAGGGAAGCAGAGATGAGACGCTGGCCAATCTCTGGTCTGCACTGCTCCTCACACAGGTCCACCCAGCTGGAGAAGATCTTGTTTAGCTCTTCAGGAAAGGGACTAGAGACAAGAAACATGCCCAGCATCAGTTTTGTGCATTAAATTTTTTTATCATTTCAAATTACCTTTTTTATTGCTGACTTTTCTCTCACCCATTGATATTGATAATCTTTTCCACCACCTCCTCACAGACTTCCCTCAAATGCTTCTGGTTGACTGAAAGTTCAGAAGCAGGGCATTTACGAGGATCAACTTCACAGTTGTCTACTGAGATGTAAAGACGAGTTACAAAGTCGCCTGTAGGGAAAAAGAGAGCAAAAAGGTCAGTGAAATGACGGCACTAGACAAAAACATTGACATTAGCCCACCTTAATCACCAAACGGCCCTACCTAGTGTGTCAGTGAGGTACTTCTGGCCAACCAGCTTCATATAATCGTCTATGGCTTTAGTGGCTAATGTGTTCTCTCTGAAAATAAGTGCTTCTTTCTCTCCAATGCGCTCCACCTCAGCGCTTCCCAAGTCAACAAGGAACTCCTAAAGCACAGTTAGTAAATAATCTTTGAGTTTTCTTTCCCCATTGTGGGATTTCCAAACTGTGATAAAATTAGCTCAATAAAAAAATCTTTCTTTACCTTGGCTTTACCGATACTCTGCAATACATGGACCAAAGCTCCAGCCAGTTCTTCCTTCTCCTTCACATTCAAAAGTGGCTCCAAGCTTCTGCACATTTCCACATAATCCACCGTCACATACTCGGCAAACTCTTTGTACTTCTCCATTGGCAGCACTTGCAAATTCTGGAACCGGGCTTTTATACGTAGAGAAGCCTGTGGCCCCAGCAGGTCTTTGCTACCTATTGTGCCTGAGGTCTTGTGAGGAATGATGGGATACCACTTCTCCTGATAGGTCCTCCCTCTGATTTCATCTAAATTTATGGCCACGTTGCCGAGTGGCTGAAGGCTAGGCTCATCACGGGAGTGACGCTTTTTCTTGGGGTCTTCTTCTCGGAAAAGGTGTAGGGTGATTTGAGAGATGTTGGGCAGGTTGTCTAGCTCAAATAATTCCCCCCAGAATGACCGACACCCTCCGGCAACACCTCCACTGGCCCCTAGACTTCCTGATGTTCCAGCAGAGCCATCCCCACCCAGACTGGACTGGTTGGATGGCTTGCCAACAGCTTGGGTACTGGTGCGGGCAAACAGGGTTCCATCCAGGTGCACCTCGCAGTAATAACGTCGTTTGGGTGGAAGATCCTTTGCTTCATTTACCCAAATACTCAAGTAGTTCTCTGTGCGTGCAATGTTATCCTGTGAACAGCGTTGTGATTAGCTTGTTTTATAACTTTTTCAGGACATATCTTTTGGTGCTAATAGCTTACTTTATTGGGCTGTGCAGCTCGTCTCAGGTCTTCAATCCATCGGTCACGTTCTGCAGCTGAGGAGCAGCCGAAGCAATGAGTGCTCTCTGAGTTTATTACCTATAAACACATTCAAATCAGTAGCACTTCATGTAAGGGCTTAGACAGCTACTTTGGTAGAATAAAAGATGGACAACACTAACGGTAGCCCAGAGGTTAACAAGGGTGACTAGCACTCAGACAGTCTAATCCAGTGAAAAGTTCTCCCCACAGGCACAATTGAAAAAATAGGAAAATATATTTATTCACTGTAAAATGGGAAAGTGACAGAAAAAAATCTTTTAAAGCAAACTGACTGATTTATTTAAAGGTTTTTATAAGCAACAACCAGCTGCAACCTGAAATTACAAAAAATCAGTCAAAAATATCACTCTTTGAAATGCTAGCTAATAGTGGCTGAGATGGTTTATTGCCATTCAAGTCGCTGACCAAATGAGGGGTCTTGCTGAGGTAACCGAGACAGGAGACAGCTTCGGGACAGTGTTCATGGACGGTACCATTAATGTCCTCAGTGGCAATACTGATGCAATACTGTGCTTCAGATTGAGCTTTGTGTATGACTAGAAGCAGAGAGGGGAGTGACTTTGGAGATAAGTCATCAGTTGCTCGCTCAATCAGAAGACGGGAATAGTACTAGTTTAATCTATACTGCTTTTCATTTGACTGGACAAATAAATAATTTTTCTTAATTTTTGATAGGATGGGTAAGATGCAGATTTAGGAGGGCAGAGTCCACCCCTGAACCTAACAACCTCCTCCTTGCTTGTGTTGCTCCTGGAGGAGCCTGGAGGAGGCGCAATTATAGAATGTGGAATTAAAATGTACCTCAAAGCAATACTTTTCCCCCAAAATGGAACTGTGGACTGGTCTGATGACAGTATTGGTGTCTGCACTGAGATCCAGACTTCCCACTACACTGACTGGAATTGAGACAGATTCCCGGGAACCATAGTGCCTTGAAATAAGTAAAGGAAAAGTTAGCCAAATGTCCAGAAGCATAATTGACTTCCATCCATCCACCACCCATAGCATTAGACATGGCAAAGAATGATCTCATGTACAATGTCATGCTCTAAACATCATCTTTGCTTTAACAATATAATGATCTATACCTGCTTCCTTTGTTTAGTCCTGATGGGTTCGGTTGGTTGTTGATATTCCTTTTGGCTCTGTTCTCGAGACGTCGTTTAATCAGTGCCTGAGGGTGAAGAAGACAAGCACGGCCTTTGAGAGTGACTGCATCAACAGGAAATGCAGTTTTAGCAGAAAGATTAGCTCTGGTGTGCACGACACTCACCCTCACACCACCGTCTAGGTTCTTTGGTCGAGGCCCTGCCGGTCCCATGTGGTCGGGGCTACATTCTAAGTAATAGAAAAATGTAAAGATAATGATAATAAACTTAAAGCATAATATCTTTTTTAAAAACTATTCTTACTGTTTTGTTTGCTCGGTGGTTCTATATAAATGCAGCATCTTTGTAGTCGTTCATTTTTAGGTTCTTATTCTATTTGTGTAGGAAGTTTATTCGCACTTGTTAAATACACAATATGAGCCCTGAGTTACTGAGAAATCGTTACTGATCCAGATCACTGTTAAGACCTTTTGTCTGCTCCTTCACTGAAGGATAACAAAACCCCACAAGGTCAAGGCTGAAAATTTCTGAATACTTTTTAATGAAGCCAAGCGACTTTAACAAATTATGTGTACTTCATAAGCAGACATATTTCTTGTTGTACGCCTCTGGTTTATTTCTTCACTGTCAAGATCTCACTTTTACGGGGGGAAATATCCTCTAAGTGAAATCTTTAAAGTTCTGTGTTATTGGCTTACCCAATGCCCCACCGCAAACAATCCAACGTTTAAATCCCATCTTCTAGTCCGGAGGTGTGCCAGTGTAAAATACGTTACTGATGAAGATCAACCAAACTCAACAGAGGATCAATAGACTTCTTCTAAAACGAAACACCAGCTACTGAGATGTTTCCCCGTCTCTAAAAGCTCTCTACCAGAGGACCCAGATGTGATGTTATCGTCTCCAAAAACGTAGAGGAAGCAATTTAACAACCATGCGTAAACAGGCAGCTATTTCCTCTGTGACTGCCTGCACAAATGTTCAAATGTTCCCTTGATGTCACTAAACGGAACACTATGGGAGGGTTCTTCTAATTGCTCAATGCATTTTAAATTACAAGAAGCTGCCCATATGTGTGTGTGTGTGTGTGTGTGTGTGTGTGTGTTTGTGTGTGTGTGCGTGTATGTGTGTGTGTGTGTGTGTGTGTGTGTGTGTGTGTGTGTGTGTGTGTGTGTGTGTGTGTGTGTCTGACCTGTGTCGATGTCCACCAAGTTCTGCATACTGACATTGGACAGACAACTGTTGACACGATTTCGGGTCCACATCATCGGCTGAGTAAGACACACAAAAACACACAGGAACACACACACAGGAACACACACACACACACATACACACGCACACACACACACACACACACACACACACACACACACACACACACACACACACACACACACACACACACACACACACACACACACACACAGGAACATTCACTTTAATTTTTATCTTGCTTTTGTTTTGTCATACTTGTCTTAGACCTCTGGTTAATCCTGTCAGTTTGTGTGTATTTGTGTGTGTGTTACTTCTTCCTCCGGAGAAATGAGAATCTGTCCATCTTCTAGGACGCAGTTGTTAATGTCCCACAAAGGGACCTCCTGAGGTGGTGCCCACTGTGGTCTCAGCTGGGCACAGCTGGTGGGCAAAGCTGGTCCTACATCTGCACACACACACACACACACACACACACACACACACACACACACACACACACACACACACACACACACACACACACACACACACAACTGTAATAAAGACTGTTCCAAGAGGTTTGTAAATAAGATCATAATGCACATAACTAGTTAAACTATAACGTTGGAGAACATCATCTCAGGCTCACACTGATGTTTGCTGGTCTTATCTGTTTTTTGATAACTGCAGTGTGATGGAACTTGTCACGCAGCACTCAGCCTCTCCTGTTTGTAGAGTTGGTGGAGTTGCCAACGCTATCGCTGTTTATTCATGACGCACCAGGATGAGATGTGCCCATTTTTAAGCTATGACTTCTGATGTAATCCATTAATTTATCTCCAACTCGGAGTTTCACTGTAAAGCCAGAATTTAAGCCCGCTGGTCTGCAACTTCTTCTGCTGTTTTTGTCATTTCAACTCTTTCTATAAGGTTTATTGTTCCAGCTACTGCACTGCTGATAACAAACGTGATCAGTTAATAAAGTGTCATGCACTTGCAGATCACGTTATTTCATTGATTACCTGGCAGTAAATTGGAGGTGCTGCTCCGTGTTTGCAACTTGGGCCTCTTGAGTCTCTGAGACACAGTCCTCAAGTACTTTTTAAAGAGCGTTCCTCCACTCCCTTTTTGTGAAGGGTCTGTGGAGGGGGTCTCAGAGGCCTCTGCAGCCACCGATGATGAAGCTGTTGAGGATGGGCTCAGGGCTGTGAAAAGCGACCCTGGGGGCTCGGAGAGGGCCCTCCTGAATGGGTTCTTTCTGGTTCCTCCAGCGCCTTTATCCAGCTTGGCTCCATCTCCACCTTTCCCTCTAGATGAATTTTTCTCTCCGGCATCCTCGCTCAGGGCCTTGCGCCAGTTTTGCACCTTACTCCATTTGTTGGTCGACATCTTTGGGACCTTACTGGTTGTATGTGTGGAGGAAACTTCCCCCATCTCTCCTGCTTCCCTGGCCTCATTGTTAGTTCCTTTGGAGTCGGTTTGCGACTTGTAAATATGGAGCTGGTCGCTGGTCTCACGTGGTTGTCCTTCAGGAGGATCCGTAGGAGGCTTCGTCTGCTCAGTCGATCCCTTGTCCTTCAGTAGGGGCTGGCATGTAGGCTCTATATCAATCTCTTCTGTGCCCATTTTAGATTTTAAAAATGTGACCTATCGAAAATTCATCAAACTTCAAATTCTTTACCCTCACAGGAGACCTGGCCACCTTCCTTTCTGGCTTCCTTGTGGGGATCGTTTTGAATGTTAAGGATGTCAAAAACAGTCTGTACACGTCCTTGTTCGATCTTTCTGCCTCTTTCGTTTCCTGTCTTGCAACACGTCATCCGGAAACAACAGGCTCGTCGTTAGGCTCAGTGTGGTTGCTTGCTGCACTTCACAACTGCTTTGTCATGGCCTGCTAGCATCCTTGTGAAGCAGTACAGAGAATTTCATGCAGCTAGAGAAATCTCATTGTGTTGCCTTCTTTGTATGTGTTCATTCAATACTTCCTCTTCTTAAACGCATCACACAGGATGTCCTGAGGACATTTAATACTTTTTTTTTGATGTGTAACAGATCCACTTTAATTCAATGACTTCTTCTATAA
Organism: Antennarius striatus; assembly: GCF_040054535.1. Taxonomy (NCBI): domain Eukaryota; kingdom Metazoa; phylum Chordata; class Actinopteri; order Lophiiformes; family Antennariidae; genus Antennarius; species Antennarius striatus. The sequence goes on along the minus strand of NC_090783.1, from coordinate 9,649,530 downwards.
CTGATGTAAAAACAGCGATCTACTCTACAATTGAATCGATCCACCAACAGCTATTTATGTTTGTGCGTTCAGTGTCATTAACCCTTTGAAAAGAAAAGGAGCGATGGTCTGACTTGTTTTCATCTACCAGTGGGTGTATGCACTTTTGGCTGTTAAGATCAGTTTCCTGTCAAAGCGAGTCTGCACTTCTGACTGAAAACCACTTCCTGTGTGTCTGCTTGCACACACCCACAGGATATATTGGTCCCATTAGAGCACATATGTCAAAGTCAAGGCCCGCAGGCGACATCTGGCCCATTGCGAATTATTTATGGCCTGCCGGATGATTTTTAATTACTATTAGAACCAGCCTGCAGGCCACATCGACCTGCTGATGTTTTGCATGCACCAAAACTACATTCCCCACAATGTCGTGACTTCCGCTACCGGAAGTCACTGCAGCGCAGCAAGTGGGCTTTGGGTTTCAATGTTTATCAGCAGGGCGGCACGGTGGCGCAGTGTGTAGCGCTGTCGCCGCACAGCAAGGCGGTTCCGGGTTCGCTCTTTGTGGAGTTTGCACGTTCTCCCCGTGTCTACTTTGGTTCTCTCTGGGTTCTCCGGCTTCCTCCCACCTCCAAAAACATGCGCTTCAGGTTAATTGACCGGTCCCGAATTGACCGTAGGAATGAGTGTGTGCGTGGTTGTCTGTGTCACTGTATGGCTCCGCGGTGCACTGGCCCGGAGTTTCCCCTGCCTGACAAAACAGATCAGTAACGTATTTTCAGTTTTAAATTCAATTAAATTTTTACATTTGTTTCTACAAAGACATAAAGTCTCTTTGAAGGAAGTATTGTTTTGTGTGTGTGTGCCATAGATTTTTGTATTTTATTTATTCATATTTGTTTCAGTTGAATTGCAGATAAGAGCCATGAGAAATTGCAGATAAGAGCCATGAGAAAGGATACAACTGATTTTTAAAAATTTTTTTACTATTTGAAAGCAGTTGTTGGTAGGATTGTAGAGCAGCACAATAATTTCTAAATGTAAAAAAATTTGCACAATATTGCATTATTATTGTGGATGCACAATATTATTATTGTTCATGCAATAATGCATGCACAGTAATATATTTTCAGTTTATAATGCATGCAATTTAATTTATGCATTTATGTTGATATTAAGGAACATATTTTGTTTTTGAAGGACATTTACTTTTTTGCTTTTTTCCTAAAAGGTTTCCCCTTGAAGTTACTGACAGAGCCATAAAAAAATATTGCTTTATTTATTTAATCATAACATAATATACGCTGTGTTAGCTCTTGGTTCAACAGGCTATGTTCATTTCAATATGTTTTAATAAATATCAAACCACTCCGGCCTTCGACTTGTAGCAAATTTGTTTTTTTGGCCCTCCATGTATTTCACTTTGACACCCCTATTTTAACCACTTCAGACAGAGGACTTGTTTCTATACTGATTCTCTTGGATCTTAGTGCAGCTTTTGACACAATTGCGCACAATATTCTGTTGGTTAGGGTTAGGGTTAGGGTTAGGGTAAAACCTCAGTCAGTTCAGAGGCATCGCTCTGCTGAATGTGGAGGGGAAAATCTTTTTCTCTATCTTGGCCAGAAGGATGACGAGCTACTTCATGGCAAACAAGTACGTTGACACCAGCTGCCAAAAGGCAGGAGTCCCAGGATTCCCTGGCTGTGTAGAACACTCAACGGTGATCTGGGAACAGATCCAGACAGTCAAACGAAGCAAAGAAGACCTGCATGTACTTTGGCTTGACCTGGCAAATGCCTTCGGATCAGTTCCCCACCAGCTCATCACATACACCCTCAACGTTTTCCACCTACCATCATGTGTCCAGAACCTAGTAGCCAACTACTTCAACAACCTGCACGTTTGCTACACAACCCGGGATATCTCAACCGAGTGGCACCGGCTCGAGAAGGGGATAGCAATGGGATGTGCCATATCTCCCATCCTCTTCACTGTGGCTTTTGAGATTCTCCTGGTAGGCGGAAGGAAGATGGTCCGAGGGGTCAGAGCACAGACAGGCCAAAGACTACCAGCCATGAGGTGCTATATGGGTGATGTCACCACCCTCCTCCAAACAGCAGCCTGCACAGCTAGACTCTTCAATCGGCTGGAAGAGCTACTAGCCTGGGCTCGCATGAAGGTCAAGCCATCAAAGCCTGTCAATCCAGAAAGGGACCAGGAACGATAACATCATCTTCACTGTGGCGGGTGAAAGAATCTCCCTACTGGCAGAAGCACCTGTGAAAAGCCTCGGCAGGATATACACGGCGGACCTCTCTGACATCATATCCTCAGCTATCACAACCCACCTCCAAGAGGGCATTCACAACATCAACCAGTGCCCCCTACCAGGGAAGTTCAAGGTGTGGTGCTACCAGTTTACTCTGTACCACCGCCTAATGTGGCCCCTGAAGCTGAGCAACATCACCATGAGCAAGGTCCTAAAGCTGGAGGCAAAGGCCAACAACTTCATCCGGAAGTGGCTTGGCCTTCCTAGATCCCTCTCCGCCACGGCACTGTTTGGGAGAAACACCCTGCAGCTCCCACTGCAGTCCATCAGTCTGGGGTACAAAAAGGAGAAGGTGCAGCTCCACTACGAGCTGAAGGACTCCATGGACCCGGCAATCCAAGCTGCCAACCCTCAGATCAGAACTGGACGGAAGTGGAATGCATCCAAAGCAGTTGACCTTGCAGTGGAGCGGTTGAAGCACCAGGAGATTGTTGGCTTCACACAGTCAGGCAGGTCTGTCTTAGGATGGGCAGCAGCGCCAAAGACCTGGTCTAAAGCGACCATGAAGGAGAGGAAGGATCTGGTGATCTCTGAAGTTGCTAAGATGGAGGAGGAAAGCTACATCTTAAGGAAAGCTAGATCACAGCAATGAGCCAGCAACAGCAAGGAAAGTGGACTACTTGGGAGGCTGTGATCAACAGAAAAATCACTTGGGCCGACATGTGGAGAACTCCCCAGGCGAGATTGAGTTTCCGGATTAGGTCCACATACGACACCTTACCCAGCCCCCGGAACCTTCTCACCTGGTTTGGAACAGAAGAACCCTGTCACCTTTGTAGCTCCCCAAATACAAACCTGAAGCACATCTTCTCTGGATGCAAGATGGCGTTGTCACAGGGAAGGTACAGGTGGCGGCATGACAAGGTCCTGCGCAAGCTAGCAGAGATCCTGGAAGCCCACAGGCAGCAAGTAAACCGGGAGAATCCACCCACATCCCCAAAGTGGATCCAGTTTACCAGGCCTGGGATAACAGCACGGCGCCGCACGGGATCAGAGCGATCGCTCCTGTCACTAGGAAGCACGTGGCAGTTAGCAGCCAACCCTAGCCACCGACTGAAATTCCCCGCAGAGATCACCATGACATCCCTACGTCCAGACATCGTGCTCTGGTCAGCTCCTGCCAAAGTCGTCATCATGGTGGAGCTGACAGTCCCATGGGAGGAACACATGGAGGCCACGTACGAGCGCAAGAAGGACAAGAAAGCAGAGTTGGCAGCAACGTGCTCGCAAGCTGGGTGGAGACCATTCACTTTCCCAGTGGAGGTCGGATGTAGGGGCTTCACCGGGACATCCACTCAGCGGCTTCTGGGGACCCTCAGAGTCTCTGGATCCAGCAGGAATCGAGCTCTTCGGGATCTTGCGGAGGAGGCCGAGGAAGGGAGCTTCTGGCTATGGCTCAGAAGGAAGGACAGGGCGTGGGGAAGAGAAGGCTCATAAGAAAGACGTCACGGTATGCGGTCAGGCCTACGCTTGACTCAGGGAGATGGACGTCCCTGCCATGCACAGTCCCCTGGGTCTCATTCCATACACACCAACAATAACACTGGGGTCAGAGTGTGGGGAAAATACGATCCTTCAGCAGGCTACAGGGGGGCGGCAGGGTGGATCCCCCTGTAGTTGGAGCACACCCTCCGGTCCCCCTTCTTAAAAAGAGGGACCACCACCCCAGTCTGCCAATCCAGAGGCACTGTCCCCGATGTCCACGCGATGTTGCAGAGGCGTGTCAACCAGGACAGCCCCACAATATCCAGAGCCTTTAGGAACTCTGGGCGGATGTCATCCACCCCCGGGGCCCTGCCACCGAGGAGCTTTTTAACTACCTCGGTGACCTCAACCCCAGAGATAGGAGAGCCTCAGAGAACCCAGACTCTGCTTCCTCATGGGACGGCATGTCTGCGGGATTGAGGAGGTCTTCGAAGTATTCTCCCCACCGAGTCACAACGTCCCGAGTTGAGGTCAGCAGTGCCCCATTCCCACTATATACAGTGTGGATGCTGCACCGCTTCCCCCTCCTGAGACGCCTGATGGTGGACCAGAATTTCTTCGAAGCCGTCTGGAAGTCGTCCTCCAAGGCCTCACCGAACTCCTCCCACGCCCGAGTTTTTGCCTCAGCAACCACCAAAGCTGCATTCCGCTTGGACAGCCAGTACCTATCAGCTGCTTCAGGAGTTCCACAGGCCAAAAACGCCTAATAGGACTCCTTCTTCAGCTTGACGGCATCCCTTACCGCTGATGTCCACCAGCGGGTTCTGGGGTTGCCGCCACGACAGGCACCGACCACCTTACGGCCGCAGCTGCGGTCGGCCGCCTCGACAATGGAGGCGCGGAACATGGTCCACTCAGACTCAATGTCCCCCGCCTCCCCCGGAAAGTGAGTGAAGTTCTGCCGGAGGTGGGAGTTGAAACTCCTTCTGACAGGGGATTCCGCCAGGCGTTTCCAGCAGACCCTCACAATACATTTGGGTCTGCCAGGTCGGACCGGCATCTTCCCCCACCATCGGAGCCAACACACCACCAGGTGGTGATCAGTTGACAGCTCCGCCCCTCTCTTCACCCGAGTGTCCAAGACATGCGGCCACAAGTCCAATGACACAACCACAAAGTCGATCATCGAACTGCGGCCTAGGGTGTCCAGGTGCCAAGTGCACATATGGACACCCTTATGTCTGAACATGGTGTTCGTTATGGACAGTCCGTAGTTTTTGACAGTAGTAGTTTTTTTTTGACAGACAGTAGTTTTTGAAAAGCTCACCTCACACAGGTATGTTGTGGAAAATGGGAGCAATGTCAAAATAGCTGAGTTGAGCATGTCCACTTATATCAGTAGACTCATCAAGTTGCAACACAAATTTATTACTGATACGGATCTTGTCCAAAACCACACTTTTGATGTCTGCAGACATCTCATTAATACGTCTGAAAACTGTTGTCTGAGAGGGACTTTGGCTATTTCTTTAGCCGCTTCGGGTCTGAGCATCTCATTTACAATGGCTTTGCAGGCGGGAAGTATTGATTGCTCTGCCACAGTGTGGGACTTTTTTTGATTTAGCCACAAGTTCAGCAATGTGGTAGCTAGCTTTAAGGACTCTCTCGTTTACTTTTGTGGTTTTTCTCATGAAAGTTGCTTGTTTCTCTGTGTGTTCACGCAGGCGAACAAAATACTCGACATTTTTGTTTTGAAGTGAAGGGTGTTTCATTTGGAGATGGCGTTAAAGCTAACTTGGGACCATAGCACTGTTGGAGAGCTTTTCACCACAGACCAAGCATGACGGAGTTGGTGCCGTTACATCTCGGGTAAAAGTAAATCCAAATTAAAGATAGCTTTAGTTGTATTGCCTCACGCCAGAAACTTTGCTGGATATCTTTCCTTTCTTTTGACCTCCACTCATACTAGGGCAGGGGTCGGCAACCTTAAAGGTTCAAAGAGCCAAATTGAACCAAAAAAACTAAAATCAAACCTGTCGGGAGCCGCAAAAAATAATATGCTCTATATGAAGGCAACACAAGCTCTAAGTGTCTATATTAGCTACATTAGCCTACTATCAAATTGATTAACTAGTCATAGTTAATGCATAATGAGATTCATTATTTTCCATGCATGCATTATTTTCCATGTTTACATACCTGCACAACAGCCTGTCTGTTCACTAGCGATCACATCACATGACTCCTCACGTTTAATTGATAATGCAGGAGTTGAATTAATGTCCTAGATTTGCTGATTGGTGATGTTGCTTCTTCTTTCCTTCACTGTCTTTGCAGAGAGAAGCAGGTCTAACTTTCTGTATTGTTTTGTTTCCATTATTTTAATGAGTCCTCCATGTAATCACCATCTATTGGAGATATAATCGGGGGGACTGTGTGTGTGTTGGAACCCCCTTATCCACAGCGGTAACTGCGATCAGAGAGCAGGCACCACACAGGGAACAGCTGATTTCTGGCATTTAATCAGTAACTTGCAGCATGACAGACCATAATTTCATGAACAACTCTGTTTTGTAGTTGACCGGCGCTTTTCTGGTCCCGATTTCACCCCCTACCTGAAAAACCTGCCCCGCAGACAGGCCATACATACATAATATTACACATTTACACAGTAGTTACATTTATTTTACATTACATTAAGTTACATTTGGTTACATTTATAAGTTACATCTGGCCCTTTGAGGACAACCATCATGCTGATGTGACAGAGGGCAGGGGTCTGCAACCTGCGGCTCCGGAGCTGCATGCGGCTCTCTAGTGCCTTCCCTTGCAGCTACCTGGACATTAATCACAAAATAAAAAATAATACTTAACAGAAAAAAATAGATATTCTACTTACAGCTAAAAAATTAAAAAAAACCAAAACTTATTGTTGTAAATTTCCTACGCTTTATTACATTATGATAGTAATCGTGTTGTTTAAAAATTTAGTCAGGCTCCCTTTAGTACAGCTCAGATGCACTGTGTGGTCCATACAGATTAGACGGGAATTGAAAGTCATATAAAGCATATAATTTTTTACGGCTCCCGACAGGTTTGATTTTAGTTTTTTTGGTTCAATTTGGCTCTTTGAACCTTTAAGGTTGCCGACCCCTGGGCTAGAGCCTTTAGCTATCAAGTCCCCCTGTTGTGGAACCATCTCCCTACCTCGGTTTAGGAGGCAGACACCGTCTCATTATTTAAGACTAGACTTCAAACATTTCTTTTTCAAAAATTTTGCAATTAAGGCAGCTTAGGCTGCTAAGTTGTTTTTATTACAGACCTACACTGCTGGAGACTCAATATCAAGACACAATGAGCTTCTCTCTCCTTCTTCTCTCTGATCTCTGTTCCTACTTCTCTTCTCTCTCTCTCCATGTCTCCAATCACATACTTCTATTTCAACGTCTTCCCTGGAGTCTCTGTGCTCTACTGTATGTCCTCAAAGGTTTGTCTCAGGTTCACCCCTCATCCGCCCATCTGCTGTGAACCTGCTCCTCCAATCCCACCGGTATCACCCCTCATCTATCCATCGGCTGGGTTCCTGCTGCCTTTCTTCCTCCGTGTCATCATACAGTCATCCATGCAGGTTTAATTGTGCTTTGAATTAACCAGCTACATGATTGGGAACATGTATTGAAGACAACAACCCAGGAGTCAGTGAATGCAGCCTGACTTTCCCGTCCCCACTTCAGCGCCTGCATCAAACTTCCTAACTATAACCATAAAGATACTGACTCTGACTTATCTGCCACTCTCTCTGTCTCTCTTTTTATTACCTTGTCCTTATCTTCATTGTATTTCATTTCCACTCAACTGGTCAAGGCGGATGGTCGCCCAAAAGAGTCTGTCTTGCTCGCTGTTTCTTCCTCAATGAGGGAGTTTTTCCCTGCCGCTGTGGCTTATGCTTGCTATAGACGGTTCTGTTGGGTTTTTCTGTCCGTTAAAGCGCTTTGACATGTCTATTGCCATGATTAAGCGCTTTATGAATAAAACTTGATTGCTGGTAGCACCCAATATTCCAACAAGGCAGCTGCTCCGTGCCGACTGATTTCCCCAGGCGTGACTTTTATTCAGGTCTCACGCTGAAAGGGTTTTCTGTAGTTCATTTAAAGGGACTGTAAAGCTAATTTTAAGTGACACATACAGTACCTTGTGAAAGTATTGGCCCCCCAAAAAGTTGTTGATATTTTGCCAAATTTCAGGCTTCAAACTTAAAGATAACAACCTGAAAATCTTTTTCAAGAATCAACAACGTGTGAGACACAATCGTGAAGTGGAACCAAATTTATTCAACATTTTATATTGTGTATACAAATAAAAAACTGAAAAGTAGGATGTGCAAATGTGAGACCAAATGACACATAGGTGAACTCTGTCATTGTTACGACCCAGCTAGAGGACTGGGGAAATAACATAACTAGGATATAAAAATGGGGAACATAAAACATTTATTTACAAATTCTCGCAAAGTACAAGTATTTAACCAAGGTTGTTCTTTTAATTAACAAAGGAAGGCCAAAGGGCGCTGTTCAACGATAACAAAAATGCACCAAACTTAGGACTCTTTAAGAGATTAAAAATGTTAAACTTCACTAACAAAAATATACAAAATGGAACACAAAACACAACCAGCTCTTTAACTAGGGTGTACAACAATCCAAAATCCAAACTCAGAATCACAAGGTCACGGTTCGAAAAGCTTTCAAAGGTGTGCTGCCACAGTCAGACTGTCGCGCTGCTTGAATGGCATTGCAGAGCTTTTAAGCTGTCCATTTCTGGTGACGAGGCAGGGCTTGGGCTAATCAAGGAGATGGCACACCAATCAGGAGATGGGTTGGCCAGGAGTCCCAGAGACACCACACCTGGCACTGACGACGGAGGGCGGAGCATCCCAGAGCAGTGCAGGGCCAGCAGCTCAGAGGCAGGGTTGCAGAGGGATATACAATACAAACAGATGAGCTATGGACATAATACTCCCCCTCTTAAAAATGTAACCTCACTGGGTTACTTATCAAATTACCCACCTAAACTCAAAGCATACTTTCTAAAAATACGTTCAGATCTCCAAAATACAAACACCATACTCACTGTCTGGACAGAGCATCAGCCAACACATTCTCGGACCCTTTTTTATGCTGAATGTGCAGGTTGTAGTCCTGAACGACCAGTGCCTACTGCATGAGACCCTAGTTATGGTTATACATGCGGGATAGAAAGGTGAGAGGGTTATGATCTGTGAAAACTAACTGGCAAAGAACTGGACTCAAGGTAAACTTCAAAGTGCTGTAGTGCCAGCAATAAAGCTAGGGTTTCTTGCTCGATGGTGGAGTAGTTGATCTGGTACTGAATTTGCGTGAAAAGTACGAGACTGGGTGATCTACTCCATCCCCATCCTCCTGCAGCAGAACAGCACCGGCTCCCACCCCACTGGCATCAACCTCTAGTTTAAAGGGTCGAGAGAGGTCAAGTGCAGCGAGCACAGGAGAGTGGCACAGAAGTGATTTTACACTTTCAAAAGCATTCTGACACTCTGGGGACCACACAAATTCAACTTTTGGGCTAAGGAGGCTGGTTAGTGGTCGCACCACGGTGGAAAAGTTTCGTCAGAAGCTGCGGTAATAACCAACCATGCCCAAAAAGCGGCGCAGGGCTCTCCTGGTGAATGGCACAATGAACTCGGAGATGGCACAAATCTTAGCCTCTATGGGTCGCACCTGTCCCTGGCCTACCTGTCTCCCCAAGTAGGTGACAGAAGCCTTACCGAACTCACATTTAGCCAAATTTATGGTGAGGGTAAACCATGTGATAAACCGGCCAGCACGGAGTTAATGAGACGCTGAAAGGTGGCCGGTGCGTTACACATACCGAAGGCCATGACTGTGTATTCTAGGAAGTAGTCGGGGGTTACAAAAGCGGAAATCAAAGATGCGCGCTCGGTTAGAGGCACCTGCCAGTAGCCTTTGAACAAATGTAATTTGCTCACGAATTCTGCTGAACCCACATTATCCACACAGGCGTTCATCCTCGGTAATGGATAGGAGTCAGGGACAGTAACGGCGTTGACTTTTCGGTAGTCAGTAATGAAACCGTCGGGTTTAGTGTCCAGAAGACACGGAGAACTCCAGGGACTGGAGCTGTGGATGGCTAAACCATTTTCTAATAAATACTCTCTTTTCATTATTGCACGCTTAGCCGCGTTTACACGGTATGGGTGTTTGATCGGCCGAGCATCACCAACGTCAATGTCATGCAGTGTGACAGTAGTCCGGGATGGAACGTCACTAAATAGACAAGAGTATTGTTTTGTTAACGCCGTTATGTCGACCTGTTGCTCAGATGACAAGTGGGATAAGTGATCCGCCAGTACCATTAACATTGCCGAGTTTGACAGATGGGGGCTTTGATGGGTGGAGGCGCGCACAGCTACATCATCGGACCGGTTGGGGGACTCTGCCACTATAAGCGCGGAGTCACAGGTGGCTGTGCAGGCTTGGGCATTTTTGGGACTCTCTGGAGTAATACCGCTTCAGCATATTTATGTGACATACACGAGTTTTGTGTTTTCTCTCGGGTGTACAAATGACATAGTCCGTCTCACTGAGACACTCACGGACTTCGTACGGGCTGGAAAACTTAGCCGAGAATGCTGGGCCTGGGATTGGCAGTAACGCCAAAACTTTGTCACCGGGGTGAAACTGTCACGGAACAGCAGAATGATCAAACTGACGCTTCATTTCAGTTTGAGAGGAGGATAAAGAGTCTTTTGCAAAAGAGCGAGCATGGTGCAATCGCTCACAAAATTTACAAACGTAATCTAACACGTTACTCTGAGGAGAAGCGGCGGATGACAGAAATGTCTCCTGCAGAAACTTCAACGGACCGCGGTGCGTGTGTCCAAAAATAAGCTTAGCGGGGCTGAATCCGAGGGATTCTTGTACGGCTTCACGAGCCGCTAACACAACAAAGAGGACTCCTTCATCCCAACAGTTTGCAGTCTATAAAAACAATAATTACGAAGCATCGACTTTAACGTCTGGTGCCAGCGTTCTAATGCGCCCTGAGATTCGGGATGGTACGGGCTGGAGACTATATGCTGCACCTTTAGAGTGGTCAGCACCTGCTTGAACAATTTGGATTTAAAATTGGTGCCCTGGTCTGTCTGAATAACACGAGGAAGGCCGAATGTGGAAAAGAATCGTTTAAGGCTTTGACTACGGATCTGGCTGTGATATTACACAGCGGGATGGCCTCGGGGAAACGAGTGGCGGCGCACATAACGGTCAGGAAAAACTGGTTTCCACTTTTTGTTCTGGGCAAAGGTCCGACACAATCTACTATTTGTTCAAATGGTTCTCCTATGACGGGTATGGGGTGCAAAGGAGCGGGAGGAATGGGTTGGTTTGGTTTTTCCTGAAATTTGGCAGACGTGACAGGAGCGGCAGTATTTGGCAACATCAGATTTTAAACCAGGCCAAAAGAAATGTTTCAGAATTTGTTAGTATGTTTTAGTCACACCCAAATGTCCAGACCACTGACTGTCATGTGCCACAGATAGCACATGTGAATGGTACACTGAAGGAACAACTATCTGAAATACAGTATATCACTCCATTCTGTGTCGGAGAGGGAAGGGGACCATTTACGCATTAAAACTTCACCATCGAGTAAATAAGCCACCTTTTTACCCTTTGCTTTTTATGCACTCACCACACCTGAGAAGCATTCCTGTAGCGTCGGGTCCGCCCTTTGCGCAGCACACAGGCGGTCGCGAGACACTGTAAGAGAGGAGCTGTCAGGACAAGCAGGAGCAGGCTTTACGCACGGAGGCTCCGGGGCGCATTCTGCCTCCGTCTCTGGCCCAGCCTCTCCTGAGAAGGCCGGCATCAGAAAACTGTCGGTTAGAGACACATTATCACCTTTTCGAGCTTGTGCTCGAGTTAATACACAAGATGGAAAGGCATCAGAAGAAGACCGAGGTTTATCTGTCTGTGCGCACTGAGGGATATCCAACACTTCTAACTTTACCACCAGCTATATTGTTACCCATTAAAAATGATATACCTTTAATATGCAGTGCAGGACAGATAGCAACTGGGAAGAATCCTGTTACTAGTTTTGACTGCAAGTCATTTATCAAAAAGAGTATTTTTCTCCCTGGCAAACTACATGAGTCTAGGATGAGGCCTTTTTATGATCTCTGAATTTTTGACTATAGGCCTCAGGTACTAGTTCATATGCACGAAGGATAGCATCTTTAACAGATTCATACTTTAAACTATCCTCTACCAGAAGAGCTGCGACAGCCTCCTGAGCTTTCCCCTGAATTTTAGATTGTAGTAAACGGGCCCACACATCAGGTGGCCACTGTAAAGCTTTAGCTATACGCTCAAATGCACCAAAATAGCAGTCCACTTCAGTCTCTCGAAATGTAGGAACCAAAACAATGTTCTTACCGATGTCAAAGGCCGCTGGCAGGGAAGTGGTGGAAGAGTGTGTTCTGGTCTCAGAACCAGCAGACACACTGGGCTTCTGAGTCAACCTCAGAGCCTCAATCTCCAGCTCACGCAGCCGTGCAGCTTTCTCCATCTCCATTATCTGTACCTTAAGCTGATACTGCAGCTCAGCCTGCCGGGTTTCCGTCTTCACCTGGGCTTCCATTTTTAGGCGAGCGATGCGCAGCTTCAAACGGGCTGCCTCCTTGGACCTGGAACAGCTGAGGGAAGGGGAACGGGAGCCCTCCTCTGAGGCTCCATCATCATCATCCACACTTTTTGAAGAGTCACCCTTAAGTGGTAGACTACCAGCCTCTCCACCCAGGGGGACCTCTTCAATCTTGGCTGACACTGTCTGCATCGGAGCATCAATCAGTCCCACTTCCACCAACATACCAGAGCCTTGAGCTCCTTTTTCAAAATTGGTTTCAGCACCAAGAGACTGAAGTGACTGGCTATTTCAAAAAAATTATCTTTACAACAAATGTTTATTACTGTTAGCGAGGGGGAAGCTAAGAAAGCATCCAAATCGAACTGTGACATGACAGTTGCACACAATCACTACAATCAACAACTCAATTAAACACACGTGCCAGAGGTCAATTAACCCAACAAGTGCAAGAGGTCAATTAACCCAACAAGTGCGAGAGGTCAATAAACCACCATGTGCGAGAGGTCCCGTGTTTGATTCCCGGATGAGCCCCCACTTATGTTACGACCCAGCTAGAGGACTGGGGAAATAACATAACTAGGATATAAAAAGGGGGAACGTAAAACATTTAATTTCAAATTCTCACAAAGTACAAGTGTTTAACCAAAGTTGTTCTTTTAATTAACAAAGGAAGGCCAAAGGGTGCTGTGTAGTGATGGGTTGGGCAACATCAATGCTGTGGTGCATGCGTCAAGCTGTGAGAGCGAAGTGCCGTGTCGGTACATGTATTGCTTTAACAAAGTCATGTGACGATACAGATGTCACGTGACCGATACAGCGCCAATTGGGATTTAAAAGGAAGCGCATCTGTCAACGCTGATACAGCTCTGGCAAAACAAACGATAAATTGTTTATAGCTTATCTACCACTTGGACCTTTAATTGACCATGGAGCCCGAAAGGAAGGAAGACCTCAGCCGTATGGGATCATTTTGATCTTGCATCGGAAAACAAAGTATGTTTTTATTTCCATGTTAACATTTCATCCTGTCCCTGATCTATTCTATTCTTATATTCTAGTTTTATGTTTGAAGTGTCTTTCTTTATTTCACATATCCAAGTATAGAGTGATCAATATCTTTTTTCTTCACTTTTTGCTCAGATTGTATATTTTCACATTAGAATTTTCAGAATTAAAATCCATTTCAAAGTGAGTAATTTAAATTATAACTTTTATTTGCTGCAGGTTAAGTGTAGGATTTGTTCAGTTCAATCAATCAATCAAATTTTATTTATATAGCGCTTAATCATGGCAGCAGACCTTTCAAAGCGCTTTAACAGACAGAGAAACCCAACTGAACCCTCCAGAGCAAGCATAAGCGACAGTGGCGGGGAAAAACTCCCTCGATGAGGAAGAAACTCCGGGCAGGACCCAGACTCTTTTGGGCGGCCATCCGCCTCGACCGGTTGGGTGGAAAAGGAATCAAAGGAAGACAAGAACAGCATCAGAGAGAGAGACAGAGAGAGAGTGGCAGATAGGCCAGATAGAGGCAGTATCAATATGGTCAAGGTTGCTAAAGTCAAGGCACAATTACAGCTGTGTGGGTGCTCCCACACATGAGAGATGGGGGTGATACTGGTGGGCTCGGAGGTGCAGGTCCACAGAGGAAGGTCCACGGCGGTTGGGCGGATGAGGGGTGGAACAGTAAGATGACACCAAGGAAGAGAGGCAGCAGGACCCCAGTCGATGGTTAGGTGAACTGTCCTACATAAATAAGAGCACCTCATCCATGCTGAGGCATTTCAGGGCCCGGCATGAGAATGAGGCCTCAAACAGACCTACACCTGAACTGAACACAGGTAGGCCTATACAGACATTTTACAACTTTCTAATGGTCGCTTTATTGATAATTAACATAACTTTTTTAGTACTTTATTTATGACAATCAAGCTTCTAGGAAGCAAGAACTGGATCAGGCAGTCCTGAATTTTGTTATAAAGGACTGCCAACCACTCAGTGTGGTGGAGGACGAGGGGTTCAGGGAACTCATCCAGGTCCTTGAGCCCTCATATGTTTTACCAACCAGAAAGGTTTGTATAGAAAATTTCTAGAGTAGTAGTTGATATATCCACTTTGTTTACTATTTAATTTCAATGTATTGATTTACTTTTGGTTGAACTTAATTTTCAGACTGTAAAGGAAATGGTGGCCAAAAGGTACGAGGAGGAACGCGAACGAGTGAAATTGGAGGTACAGCAAGCTGTGGCAGTAAGTATAACAGCTGACATGTGGACATCTGTAAACATGGAGGCGTACTTGGCTGTAACCTGTCACTACATAAATGAGAATATGCAGTTGTGTACATCTGTGTTAGGAGTGCAGTACTTTCCACAAAGTCACACTGCTGACAATTTGGCCCAAGTCAAAATGGGCATGATGGAGGACTGGGCCATAACCAATAAAGTAAAGTGTTTTGTGACCGACGCAGCAGCAAACATGGTCGCATCCACTAAACAGCTCATAATTCGGCACTCAATTTGCATTGCACATAGATTAAATTTAATAGTTAGAAAATCATGTGACGACTTCCCCACACTGACATACATCAGACACAAAGTTAGGAACATTGTCACATACTTCAGATCCAGCACCACAGCCAAGGAGAAACTCGCTCAAGTTCAGCGATAGATGGGACGGCCAACCCGGAAACTCATCATTGAGGTGGCAACACGTTTGAACATCACATATGAAATGCTGGCGAGGCTGCATGATGAGAGGGAGCCAGTGTGGGTGGCGCTCACCTCATTGAACTCAGGCATACCTCCACTGTCAGCTGATGAGATTACCAACATCGGAGAAGCACTTCTTGTGCTTGCTCCGTTCCATTAAGCCACAGTGGAGATGTCTGAAGAGAAGAGGGTTTCAGGGTCAAAGGTCATCCTGATGATGAAAATGCTATATCTCTCACTTGAGTGCAACTCCTCTAATTTGCACACACCCACAGCAACACAGTTACAGCAACACCTCAAGTGTTGAGTCACAGAGGCTGCCTCCAATCTGGAGTCATTGAGTGTGCTGACCCTATCGACATTTCTAGACTCCTGATATAAGTCACTCAGGGTTTCGTAGTTCCTCCAAGTGCTCGGAGACCATCAATAAGCTAAAAGCTGAATGTGCAGCTGTGATTGGGTGCAAAGCAGAGGAGCCACAGCCCAGACTCATAGTCACAACAGCTGTCTGCAAAAACTTCAGGCATGTTATTCAGCTTTATTTGTGCATTTATTTGTTTGTAAATCATATACTAAATTGCCATTTATTGTTTCTTAGACCTCTGGAGGCACCTGGATGAGGAGGTCAGCAGACAGACCAGCAGCTCCACAGCAGATGCTATTGTGGAGGTTCAGCGGTACCTGGCAGTGGGCAATGCTGCTAGGTCTGCTGATCCTCTGCAATATTGGGACACCCAGAGGAACACCTTTCCACACCTCTTCTGGTTGTCCCTCAACTATCTATGTACACCAGCATCTTCTGTTCCGTGTGAGAGGGTATTCTCCAAGGCAGGGGAACTCGCTTCAAAAAAAAGAAACCGCTTACATCCAAGGACCCTAGAGCACCTTTTATTTTTAAATACAATTTTTTAATAAAAATTACCCAAATCTCCTCTTTATTTTGATTTTCACATGTTATGACCTTATATACAGTCAAGTTAAGTTTCCTTTATTGACCCCCTCAGGGAAATTCAGCATCACAGCAGCCCCATGGGTGTGTGTGTGTGGGGGGGGGTAACAATAGACACGAGTCACAGAACAAAGAACAAATAACAACTAACAGATAGCAAATAGAGATCATTGGTTATTATGCACACATTCACACTATTTATTGATTGCAAATACAGGTAAAGATATTTAATATTAAATGAAGATATGAAATATTACAATATACAGTATAAAATACAATAACTTAAATAGTATTATTATACATATTATACATTATACAGGTCATTGCTTCTGTATGTCAGTTGGGCTGACTAGGTTGCCTGTAATGATTTTTAATGATTTCCAGCAGGTGTCGGTATTGAGCAACACAGTATCAACACACTATCAATACAGTTTGGAAGTGTGCCACAACACCTCATGAGACCTCATCTACCTATCACTAGTGCTGTTCAACGATAACAAAAATGCACCAAACTTAGGACTCGTTAAGAGATTCAAAATGTCAAACTTCACAAACAAAAAAAAAAATATACAAAATGGAACACAAAACACAACCAGCTCTTTAACGAGGGTGTACAACAATCCAAAATCCAAACTCAGAATCACAAGGTCACAGTTCGAAAAGCTCTCAAAGGCATACTGCCACAGTCAGACTGTCGCGCTGTTTGAATGGCATTGCAGTGCTTTTAAGCTGTCCATTTCCGGTGACGTGGCAGGGCTTGGGCTAATCAAGGAGATGGCACACCAATCGGGAGATGGGTTGGCCAGGAGTCCCAGAGACACCACACCTGGCACTGACGACGGAGGGCGGAGCATCCCAGAGCAGTGCAGGGCCAGCAGCTCAGAGGCAGGGTTGCAGAGGGATATACAATACGAACAGATGAGCTACGGCCGTAACACTCATTGTTGTCATTTAGGTCAACATTGGATCATTCCGAAGTCATCAGTGAACTTCTGGAGTCGTTTGGCTGAGATTAGAGAACAGAGGGCCAATATTTTTCACATCCTACTTTTCAGTTTTTTATTTGTAAACACAATATAAAATGTTGAATAAATTTAGTTCCACTTTGTGATTGGGTCTCACATGTTGTTGATTCATGAAAAATATTTCAGTTAGTTATCTTTCAGTTTGAAGCCTGAAATGTGACAAAATGTCAATAAGTTCTTGTGGGGGGCCAATACTTTCACAAGGCACCGAATGTTATTCACCATTATGAAAAAAAGAAGAAATAATGAATTTCATATGTGTAGCATCATCCCTTTGGTCATAAAACGTTAAAATTTGCGCCGCAGCCAGTTGTCACATGGGCGTCATACGTCATTGGCAACAAACTTAGCTTGGCAGCCATATAAGACAATGCGATCAACAACGCGATTAACTCTGTAAATATCATGGTTACCTGTGAGGTGACGGTTGTGTCAACACAACAGCAAGAAAAAACAAAGACAAGGACCTATCCTTCTTCAGAATACCTTCTGGATAGCTAGGAATGAGATGAAGAGCACAGATAAACCGGGTCAGTATGACCAAGGCTCTGTCATGAGCACTTTACCTAGGGTGATTTGCAAAGAGATTTGAAGGTAAGATCATTTTTGGACAACCCATAGTATTTATCCTGAATTCTCAAGATTTAGTGGATAATTAATTAATATCTAGAACTAGGTAGTGTGTAAATGTTTTCATGACCAGATTATCGCACAATTATGGCACTCGTGAAAGGTAAGCAATATCAAAAGTGATAGACAGGTCATTTTACTGACCACACGATGCCGGAACTTTTTGAAAACGCAACTTTTTTGTTGTGTTTATGCCTTCCGTCCACACGACAACACAGGAATCCGGAATGAAAACGCAACTTTTTGAAAACGCTGACGTCTTGCCTGCGACGAAAACCTCTTTGACGTCATATTTATGGGCCCCTGTGTTATGACAACAAAACACGGAGGATTCCTATTGGATAAAATTTGACTCAATACTGCCACCACATGGTTTGGCATGCTTATAGCCGTCCTCGAAAACGCACTGCTGCGTTTACGTGTGGACGGAGATTTTTTTGAAAACGCTGTTGTGTGGACTCAAATCGTTTTCGATGCGTTTTTAAAAAGTCGTGTTTTCAAAAAAATCCATCATCGTGTGAACGGGGGCTGAGAAGATCTGTGACACTCAAATAAAACATACAAAAACAGCATGTCAGATCCTGATCCCTATACATTCGTAAATACAAGACATATTAATATAAACTAGAGTTGTTATTAATTCCACACAGTCCAACAGTAACAAATGGCGGCTAGCTCAATGCTAACATAATGTGGAAAATCCCATTGACGGGCTGGCGTGTTAGCATTGGTAGCGCAATTAACTTTTCCATACACACAGTAAACCAAAAGGGGACATTATAACTAGTTGGATATCTCTGTCAGAATGTGATTCAGATGAAGACAACTGGGATGAATGTCCTAGATGTCCAAACTCTCATTCTCCTTGTACATCAGGTGGTAATTATATGGAATAATTACACTCCCAGGTGGGTTCACTGGGAACTCGTCTTCAGTTTCCAATGATGACGACATTATTTTTGGCGAAATTATTACGAAAATGCCAGCTTTTTGCCTTGTCGCTAGCTTGATCTTCAGTGATATGGATTCACCCCGTGGTCTACGGTTGCGTCACTTCCGCTGCCATGGCACGCTCCATAACTTACGATAAATTTCATTGCAAATAAAAAAATTAAAATGCCACCAAGCCTTTGTTTTACTTATGTACTTCAAATAAAGACCTGGTTCATTTTAACTGTACTGTACCTTTAATTTATTAGTAGCAGCAGGTTTCTTCCTGGCACTACGTAATGCCTGATTTCCACCTCCCTCCTTCTCTTATCTGGGTGTCTTTTCAATTAAGTTTTTGGATGACACCCCTTGACAGGTACGTCTCAACAGCTGGAAATTAGTCATCCATTATTACTCATTTCAGTGGAAACATTACCGTTATCAAAAATATGTACCTAAAATACATGTACATGTGTACATGCAAAGTTTACATTCACTTGGTATGCATTCATACAACCTGTGATAATTTCTATAACATATACATTATGAATGTGACGGTGTCACAAAATCACTAAGTGTGTTCTCCTCATTAGATGGTTACTGCAGCTCAAAATATAGTATGGTCCTCCATGCAATTACCTGATTGTTGCAATTATTCCTTTGCAGATTGATTTAGCTACCATGGTAACGGGGCCATTTCACGAAGAAGGTTTAGCGGAAACCTGGGGTATGTTAACCCTGAAATCAGGGAAACCCAGGATTTCCAGTTTCACAAAGAGAGGTAACTTACCCAGAATCAGAGGAGGTAGGGAGGGAGGTAACTTACCCAGAATCAGTAACTTACCCAGAATCAGAGGAGTAGACCTAAACTGTTTCACGAAGCGAGGTAGCCTAAGACTCATGGATTTAGACTCATGGACAGTTGAGCACTGTAAATAATGGCAGCCACTCCGTACGCTCCGCAGCATAGTCTTTTATTTGTATGTTTTTTGTAAGTTTTTACTACTTTTTCTACTTTTACTACTTCTTTACATGTATCAAATGGATATGACATCCATACAACCGAGAACCATCCCTCTCACTCATTTTAGAGAGGAGTTACTTACGAAACACTGACAGAGACATGACATAACGGCTGAACTGAAGAGACGTTACCGTGGCTGCAAGGCTGGGGATAAGCTAAAGGCTAGGCAGGCAGACAACCGAAGGCAATTCAAACCATTGCTTCCCTCCGTAATCATGGGCAACACAACTCACTGCCGAACAAGATGGATGAGCTGGCCGCTCTGGGGAACCAGCGGATCTACCATGAGTGCATCATGTTCATACTAATGGAGACATGGCTGACCGACGCTATACTGGATGCTAACGTAGAACTCCAAGGTTTGACTGCAGTGAGAGCGGACAGAGACACGAAGGCATGTGGGAAAAGCAAAGGTGGGGGACTCATTATATACACCAACAACCACTGGTGTAACCCCGGCCATGTTTCAGTGAAGGCGGTCGTATCCTGCCCTAACCTGGAGCTGCTAGCCGTTAGCATACGGCCATACTATTTACCCCGGGAGTTCAGTCACGTGATCTCCTTCTGTGTTTACATCCCTCCATCGGTCAACGCAGCCACTGCATGTGAGAAGATCATCAGTGTCGTTGCACGGTTGCAAACCAAACATCCTTAAGCCTTCATGATTATCTCTGGAAACTTTAATCATGTCACCCTGGACACTGCCTGGCTGCTTTCCACCAGGTTGTTAACTGCCACACAAGGAAGAACAGAACGATCGACCTACTGTACACCAATGTTAAAGAGGCATACAGAGTCACTGCCCTGCCTCCACTAGGCAATTAAGACCACAACCTGGTGTACGCCCAGACCCAGTACACCCCCCTGGTCCAAAGACAGGCAGTCTCTACACGCACCATCAGGAGATGGACTCCTGAAGCAGAGGAGGCTCTCAGAGACTGCTACAACACCCAGACTGGGAGGTACTGCTGGGTGGACATGGCAAGGACATCGATGGGATGACCCACTGTCTCACGGACTATATCAACTTCTGTGTAGATGTGGTCGCCCCCACCAAGACAGTTCGGTGCTATCCAAACAACAAGCCGTGGATAACACAGGACGTCAAGGATGTCCTCAACAGGAAAAAGAAGGCTGTCAGGACGAATGATGAGGAGGAGATGAGAGAAGCACAGAGAGAGGTCAGACGCTGCATAAGGCCAAAGACTCTTACAGGAGGAAGGTGGAGCAGCAGCTGAGCACCAACAGCATGAGGGACATTTGGGAAGGTGTGAGAAACATTACTGGGCACAAACCCAGGACCAGAACAGAGCTGTGAGGGGTGCAGAGAACCAAAGACCTGAACGACTTCTACAATAGATTCAACCCCCCCCCCCCCCCGCAGCACCCCCTATCACCCTCCACCCTCACAACCTCAGCAGCAGCTCACCAGCTTCACCCCTGTCCCATGGCCTCCTTCCCCCCTCCACAGAAGCAAAGTGGCCCCTCTCCACCCCCTGCCTCTCTCCCTGCCCCCAGCCCCCCCCCCCATTCAACCTCCCCTCACAGCCTCCACACATCTGTAGGTACAAGGGAGCCCACAACCCCCTCTTCCCCCCAGTCCCTCCTTCTCCTCCAAACCTACTGACCCCTTCTCTGCAGCAGCGGAGCAATCCCCCTCAGCCCCCCTTCCCCCGAACACTCCTCCTCCCCCCATCCCACCACCTATCTTACCTCCCTCAAGCCTACTGCCCCCATCCCACCACCTATCCCACCTCCCTCAAGCCCACCTCCACCTATCCTAGCCCCCCCCCCACTCTCTCACCTGCAAGCCCTCCTCTCTGTCACAGATATGCTCCCTCCACCCCTCAGCTCCCACCACCATCACAGCCTCCTCCCATCTTCATGGCAGACCAGGTAAGAGGAGAACTGAGGAAGCTTTGGCCCCGAAGAGCAGCAGGACTAAATGCCAGATGGGGTGAGCCCCCATCTACTCAAGGCCTGTGCTGCTGACTCAGGAAGCCGCTACAATGGGTCTTCTACCCTGAGCCTGTGTCTCATGAAGGTTCCCACTCTTTGGAAGACGTCGTGCATCATTCCAGTTCACAAAAAGAACCGGCCCAGCGAGCTGAACGACTTCCGACCGGTGGCGCTCACATCTCATCTGATGAAGGCTCTGGAGCGGCTCTTCTTCAATCTCCTCAGGCCTCAGGTGAAACATGCCAAGGACTCTTTACAGTTTGCCTACCGGAAAAAGGTCGGTGTGGAAAACGCCATCCTACACATGCTACACCGAGCCCACTCGCATTTGGACAAGGAAAGCGGCACTGTGAGGATCCTTTTTCTGGATTTTTTAAGTGCCTTTAACACCATCCAGCCCTGTATCCTACAGGAAAAACTCTTACATATGCGAGTGGACTCCAGCCTGGTTGCTTGGATCCAAGACTACCTCACCAACAGACCAGTTTGTCAGGCTAAAGGACGCCACGTCTGATACTGTGGTCAGCTGCATCGGTACTCCACAGGGGACTGTCTTGTCCCCAATCCTCTTCTCCCTGTACATGGTGGACTTCTGCTACAACTCAGAACTGTGTCACATCCAGAAGTACGCAAATGACACAGCTATCGTGGAATGTATCACGGACAATGAGGAGGAGGAGTATAGATGCTTGGTGAAAGACTTTGTTGACTGGTGTCAGCAACAGCCTGAAGCTCAACACCTTGAAAACTAAAGAGCTGGTCATTGACTTCAGGAGGGACAGACCCCAATCTAGACCAGTTCTGATAGGAACGGAGGAAGTGGAGATTGTGAAGACCTATAAATATCTTGGGCTGTGGCTGGACAACAAGCTGGACTGGACCAGCAACACGAGGCAGCTGTACAAGAAAACACAGAGCAGGATGTACTTTCTGAGGAGGCTGAGGGCATTCAACATCTGCAGGAAGCTCCAGTGGATGTTCTATCAGTCTGTGGTTGCCAGCGTCCTGTCATTCGCTGTGGTGTGTTGGGGAGGGAGCGTGACTAAAGCGGATCTCTCCAGGCTGGAGAAGCTGATCAGGCGGGCCAGCTTGGTGGTCGGGATGAAGCTGGACCCTCTGGGAATGGTGGCAGAGAAGAGAACCTTGGACAAACTGCTGGACATCATGGACAATGTCAGCCACCCTCTTTACACCGTTACCAACAACCAGAGAAGCCTGAGAAGCCTGAGCAGTCAGAGGCTCCGCCTCCCAACATGCAGGGCAAACGGACTTAAGAACTCGTTCATCCCCCAAGCCAATAAACTGCTCAACTCCTCTCTGGGGGAGATGAAGAAGAAGAAAGTCCACACGAGTGCTAAGGGATGACACAAACAATACAGCAAAAACAACGCAAACACTATAGACATTTCACTATACCCATACTTAACTAGGCCTGTTTTTTATTTTTTATTTCTATGCCTATTTTTGATTTTCTATTTGTATATTCTTGATGGGTTATTTATTAATCTTTCTATTTGGTGTTGTACTACTTTCTATGTGATGGTGCTTTCTGTGTGCTTTTTCTGTGTTTGTGTACTCACTGTGCTGTGTGTGACGGAGATGTTAACTTCCCTGATGGAACCTCCTTAAGGGATAAATAAATTTATACTCTACTCTACTCTTTATGATGAGTCTTACCTGAGCAACAGACTGTAACCTGGTCAGTAACCTAAAGATTTGCACTATAATTCACTTGTCTCCGTCCTTTAATCCACCTTATTGAATCCACTATACATGACAAGAGAGTTCGATGGTTTTTGCTGGAGTATCAATCGTGGTTGCTGACTCCTTGCACTAACCCAGGCCTGCAACAGAACTTCAACTGCAGGACGAGAATCCGGGTGGAGATGACCATAGGTGTACTGAAAGCCCATTTCCAGTGCCTGCATCACCTCAGGATGATTCCTGAGAGGAAGTGTGATATAATTGTGTTGCTCTCCATGTTATTGGCAGTATTACAACAGGAGAACAACACCATACCCCACAAACTGAAGACCTCGATGATGACCCTGTCTACCTACCTGCTGTCCAAGATGACAGAGGAGTGAGAGACACCATGTACTAGAATCATTTGAGAGTCTAAGTTTACATCACCACCTCCACAGCGGGCAATAAAAATATTACAATACACATTTCATTTGGTCATCTTTATTTCTCCCAAATACAAGTTAGTTTGTGCATTCTTCCTATAGTTAATGCTGTAATAGTTCAAGTGATTCACCTGTGAAAAGTGAAACATTTATACACATCAAGTGTCATGACATTTCTGTCTCCAGAACCAAAATTGAAACTGACTTGAAATTGAACTAGAAGAAAACCAAGCTTCCGCAGAAGCTTGAACTGTCTTAACTGTGGGTAGCCCTACTTCTTCTTGCTACTACAGTGGTCAGTTTGTGTAACAGTAACATTTAATCTGGGTTTGTGATGAAGAGTTAATGTTTTGCTACTCAAAGCTTAGTATGCTGAACAAAAATCCTTAGAGATTATTTAATCTGTACAATTAAAAAAAAAGTCATTTGCTATCCCGGAATAACAGGCTGGATGTTGCCTACGGCCTTGAGTTTGACACATGGACAGTCAAACCAGTCTTATTGTTTTTTTTTGTGTGTTTTTTTCCCCAGTTATCCAGGTCATGGTTATTCATGAGTATACTGGCCTACAGTGTGTGAGCACAACAGCTCATCCTACTGCCTGTTTTAAAAGCTAATCAGAACCTGCTGATCTAACCTTTCACCTTGGGCGGCAGTAGCTCAGACCACTGAATCATGTGAACTGGCAAAGGAAGGTGCAGAAGTGCACAGCGCACTTCCGCATGTTGTCAGCCAATAGCATGCACTTACGGTATCACGTGACTACCTACTAAAAATCTGTGATGTAGTGAAGCACATCTCAGATGTATATATATACAGTATATATATATGCACATATACATACACACACACAGTATAAAGTATATATACAGTATATATATATATCGTATATACAGTGTATATATATAGATTATATATAGATTACTGTATGTGTGTGTATATATATATATATACAGTAATAATATACAATATACAGTATATATTACATATATACTGTATATATATGCGTGTGACTAATAAGTAGTGTGTAGAGTGGAAAGATAATTTCCACTACGGGGGTACAATAAAGCACAGTTCATTTCACATTGGAGAACATTTTGAAGATTGATTTTTTCCCCATTATTTCTCTTCTTGTTCAGTCTTCCTTTGTTGAGCCAGCTTCCTGCAGTAAAGGCTGACGTGGAGTGGGTGACAAAATGAGAGCAGAGACACCAAAGTGACGCCGACATTTACCTGTGAAAACGATAGGAGACAATTGGACAGTAGGGAGGATTAAAGAGACGTATAGCTTATTAAACGTCTCATGGTCAAGCAAGGCTCACCACAAACACTTACATAGAGTGGATCACCGTGGAGCTGGTTCTGGATGAGGTACTGGATTGGAAACTGGAGAAGCAGCACCAAAGCTGATGAAGACATTGCTGTACCCGATAGCTTTCCAAAATGAGATGATGGGAAGCTAGAGGAGACAAGAGTGCAGAAGAGAGAGATGAGCATTGTTGCATTAATAAAGATACAGCTGCTTAATTTTCTACTTAATCTTAAGGGTGGCAGAAATGTGAACGTACGCAAAGCTAATGAAGACGTAGTGGCATCCATAAAATGAGACACTATTGGCCACCTGCAGGACAAACGTGAGGTACTGCAAAGGGAGTACAGGAGTGGTGAAACACACACAGAAGAGGAAACACTGCAGGGAGGTCAGGACGAGGGCAGGAGATGACGAACACAGGTTGGCTTCCCTCTTGGACTCTCCTGTGGGACAGAGGACACACGATGATGAAGGGACAACTGTGAAGGACTGATCGCAACAACAATGACTCTAATGAAAAATGAAGTTCAGCATTTGTTACTCTCTATAACCGGATTTATTAAATAAATGCCAGAAAAATCACATTCTTGGAGAATAAGGTCTTAAAGGAACCTTCTGACAAATATGCCAACAATATTTTGAAAAAAATTGGATTTATGAATTGTAATTTATATACTTTTTTGTTACATTTAGAATTTTTTTGCATACAAAATGTAGAAGAATTCATCTTATATCAAGTTTTTCAGGAAAAAATGATGAAACTTATGATGTATAAGCCTCAAAATCCTGAAAGATCAACAGTATCATATATGATACCCTGGGCTTTAAAGGGATAATTATTAATTACTGATTGTGATGGTGGGATGGTGCTTGAGATGGTGCAGCCCTCTTATCTAAAAATATAGTTCAAAGTCTATCCTCTAAATCTTGACATACCAGAGTGGAGATCAGGCAACAGAGTTGCAGTCCTACACGCTTCTCTGAGTTTGCCCTACTAGTCCCCAGCCATAGCTAAGTTTAATTTAACTAATACACACCCCATTAAGACTGTCTGTCCCTCGGACCTATAGCAGTGTTAGACTGTTAAAATCTAGCAACACTGGTTCAATTAACCATTGTAATTTAATTCACATTAAATGTATACACAGACAAAATTCAGACAGGATAATTAAATGTGGTCTTTTAAATATTAGATCATTATCATAGATAGAATTTTCTGAATTTCTATCTAATTTGGTGGCTACCAAAGATAAAGTTATAGTAATAGGAGATTTCAATGATCATTTCGACAGTGTGAATGACAGCTTCTGCGTTGGGTTCAAGTCTATGCTAGATTCCCTAGGCTTCTCACAGTTGGTGGATGGTCGTACCCATAAACACCATCACACCCTTGATCTTATTCTTACCTACGGTGTAGATATAGGACACTTGACTATTTTCCCACAAAACGACTTCTTGTCAGATCACTCTCTAGTTACTTTTGACTTTGCCCTAATTAACAATAATCCACAGAATAAAACCATCTTGACTAGATCGATCACTGATTCAGTAATAACTAAATTTAAAGAAAAAATCCCCTCAGCCTTAGAGTCAATATGCTCCCCTGGCCCCTACTCCAGTAAAAGCCAAAATATCGAATTTCTCACAGACAGTGTGGCTAACATCCTAAAAACAACTCTTGATGGCATAGCCCCGCTAAAAAGAAAAAATTAAAAAACAGGAAAGGTCAGCCCCGTGGTTTAACTTGTCAGTCCGCAACCTTAAACAGAGCTCCCGCAGATTGGAGAGAATCTGGTGATCGACAAAAACTGACCTAGCCTATTTAACCTGGAAAGACAGCTTTATGTCATATAAGAAGGCTCTCGGTAGAAGTAGAAATACTTACTACTCTACTTGTCATGATTCTGTTCAATCGATATGTTCCTAGTCTGTTATTGTGTGAAGCTCATTATCCCTTGACAGGTCAAGCTGTGGCAGAGGGTGTGGCTGGCTCCTAGCAGCTGACGAGCCATACCAGTTCCCACTCTGCTCATAAGCCTCATCTTAAAAGGCCTGGCTTTTCCCTTGGAGGGTGCCAGATTATTCCATCCTGTTCTGTGATGCCAGTGTCGAGTGTTTCCCTCCGTTATCAGTTCTTTTCTATGTTTTTTGGAGTTTAGTCATTTTTGCTCCGCTGATTTTGTTATTTAGCTAACTAGCGTTTTTGTTTAGCCTGAGCAATAAAGCTGTTCAATTTTACTCGTGTGTCAGTCTCTGCTCCTTGGGGTCCAGACTTGAACTACCCGTAACAGAATAATCTGGCCACCATGGACCCCGCAGGGACTGATGGTATCCGGCAGGCTTTGGCCTGTCAAGGGTCCCGTGCTGGAGTCCACAAGAGAGCACTTCAAGAGATCATGGATTCGCTCAGCAAACTTGGCTCCAGGATTACTCGAATCGAGAGCCGCTTTGATCAGCTTTCCACTCAGTTTCCTACGCCTGCTACTCCAGTCGACGTTTCAGCACCTGTTCTTCCTGCCACTGAACCCAGCCAGCACAGGGAACCCTTCATTCCCACTCCGGTCAGGTACTCAGGCGTGCTAGGGTCATGCAGGGAGTTTTTTCACCAATGCTCACTTGTTTTTGATCAGCAGCCGTCAATTTATGATTCAGACAAGTCGAGAGTAGCATTTATAATGAGTTTATTGTAGCAATGGCCAGCAATAATGCATCTGCTTGCAGCAATTATTCATTGTTCACCGCTGAGATGCTAAAAGTGTTTGATCATCCTCTGCAAGGAAAGGAGGCCAGTAAACAGCTCCTTTCCCTGAATCAGAGCTCAGACCCTGTATCCATTTATAGACTTCCGCATTCTTGCAGCCGAGAGCGGATGGAATGAGAATGTTTTCGAGGCGGTTTTTCTTCGCAGGTTAAGTGAAGAGTTAAAGGACGAATTAGCTGCTAGAGATGAGACTGCTTCTCTAGACAAATTAATTTCTTTAGCTATTCGTCTAGATAACCAACTTCGTGAGAGACGCAGGGAAAGGACAGTCACGGAGAGTGTTCCTATCCCCCTCTCACCATCCAGGCCATCTCGACAGCAGCAACCACATCCCCAGCCACCTCCCTCGGGATTTTCTTCACCACTGGATTCGGCTAATCCCAATGGTGAAGAACCCATGCAGTTGGGGAGGATGAGACTTACGCCTGAAGAGCGCCAACGTCGCTTTGAACTGAGGCTCTGCATCTACTGTGGCCAGACGGGTCACAGGAGAGCGCAGTGCCCCGTCCTGCCAAAAGGAGCAGGCTCATCGGTGTCAGGAGGGGCACTGGTGAGCCGTACGTCTGCTGAGTCACTCTCCTCTAACCGCATTGTCCTTAAAGGTACTGTATCCTGGCAACAAGTTTCTTTCCCTTTACAAGTTTTGGTAGATTGTGGTTCTGATGAGTTTTATTGACAATGAGTTTGTCACTAGTGCCAACTTACCCACTGGGCCCCTTAGTGAATCCAAAGATGTGTTTGCCCTCAATGGTGGGCTTCTAGCTCGAGTTACTGATCGTACAGCCCCTTTGTCCTTGTTGCTTTCTGGAAACCAACGCGACCTAATTTCCCTGTATATTTCTGCCCCCAGTTCCCCATTAGTGTTAGGTCTCCCCTGGTTAAAGCTCCACAACCCACATATAGACTGGTATTCCTCTGCAATCACCAACTGGAGTTTGTTCTGCCACTCACATTGTTTGCATTCTGCCGTTCCGGTTTCCGTAACGCCCACACCTACTGCACCTTCGCCAGTAGATCTCACCTACCGGCCTGGGTCTCGGAGGAACAAGCCTCATGCCCTTTCACTTCAGTTTGTACCTTCAGTTGAGGATTCTTCTGAAGACACTGTCCTGCCCTCTTCCCGTGTGGTGGGAGCAGCCATGTGGGACATTGAGAGGCTTGTTCAGGAGGCTCAAATTGGTAACCTGTCGCCTGACAGTTGTCCACCAGGCCGGCTGTTCATGCCCCCACCTGTTTGAACTCCTGTTCTCCAGTGGGGGCATGATTCTAAGTCGGCTTGCCATCCAGGCTTTCGGACTCTGGCTCTCCTTCAACAGTGTTTCTGGTGGCCTTCTATGAGTGCAGATGCTAAGGAGTATGTCGCTGCTTGCCCTGTCTGTGCCTGCAACAAGACTTCTCACCATCCCCCTGCTGGCCTTCTTCGCCCCCTGCCTATTCCTCATCAACCGTGGTCGCACATAGCGTCGGATTTTGTCACTGGCCTGCCTCCGTCGGAAGGAAATACGACCATATTGACTATCGTTGACCGCTTTTCCAAGGCTGTGCATTTTATTCCGTTGTCTAAGTTACCCTCTGTTTTGGAGACTGCTGCTCTGCTTGTCCAGCATGTTTTTAGGTTGCATGGAATTCCCAGGGACATTGTATCCGACAGAGGTCCAGAGTTCTCCTCCCAGGTGTGGAAGGCTTTCTGAGAGGCATTAGGGGCGTCAGCCAGCTTGTCATCTGGTTATCACCCACAGACCAACGGCCAGACAGAATGAGCTAATCAGGACCTGGAGGCAGCTCTTCGTTGTGTGGCATCTCAGAATCCTGTTTCCTGGTCCAACCATCTTCCCTGGGTCAAGTATGCCCACAACTCTCTGGTTTGCTCCGCTACTGGTATGTCCCCGTTCATGGCCTCTAATGGTTTCCAGCCCCCACTCTTCCCAGCTCAGAGAACGATGTGGCAGTCCCCTCTGTGCAGGGGCACCTCCAGCGTGGTCGGCGGGTCTGGCGTGAAGCTCAAGCAGCTCTCACCCGTACTGCCGCTCGAAATCGGAGATTGGCAGACCGTCGCACAATAGCCCGGCCAGGAGTTTGGCTGTCCTCTCGGGATCTTCCACTTCAGGTGGAATCTAGGAAACTGACACCCAGGTACATTGGCCCTTACGTAATTGAACGTATCATTAACCCGAGTGTGGTTAGACTGACGCTACCTCCCTCTCTGAATGTCCACCCAGCCTTTCATGTTTCACTTCTGAAGCCAGTTTCCTCTAGTCCTCTGTGCCTTCACCTTCCGACAATTGTTGGGTGTAAGGAGAAGGGGTAGGGGTTTTCAGTAATTGGTGGATTGGGAGGAGTATGGTCCAGAGGAGCGCTCGTGGATCTCTCGCTAACCTTATTTTGGACAAGAATCTCCTGAATGACTTTTATGGTCGGTACCCGGACAAGCCTGGCAGGCCGCCAGGTGGTGTCCGTTGAGGGGGGGTACTGTCATGATTCTGTTCAATTGATATGTTCCCAGTCTGTTATTGTGTGAAGCTCATTATCCCTTGACAGGTCAAGCTGTGGCAGAGGGTGTGGCTGGCTCCTAGCAGCTGACGAGCCACACCAGTTCCCACTCTGCTCATCAGCCTCATCTTAAAAGGCCCGGCTTTTCCCTTGGAGGGTGCCAGATGATTCCATCCTGTTCTGTGATGCCAGTGTCGAGTGTTTCCCTCCGTTACCAGTTCTTTTCTGTTTTTTGGAGTTTAGTCATTTTTGCTCCACTTCTTCTTTTCCTTTTGGCTTTTCCCTTCAGGGGTCGCCACAGCGAATCAATTGCCTCCATCTAGCCCTGTCCTTTGAATCCTCTTCTATCACACCAACTACCTTCATGTCTTCCCTCATTACACCCATAAACCTCCTCTTTGGTCTTCCTCTAGGCCTCCTGCCTGGCAGCTCAAAACTCAGCATCCTTCTACCAATATATTCACTATCTCTCCTCTGGACATGTCCAAACCATCTAGTCTGGCCTCTCTGACTTTATCTCCAAAACCTCTAACATTTAGTCATTTTTGCTCCACTGATTTTGTTATTTAGCTAACTAGGGTTTTTGTTTAGCCTGAGCAATAAAGCTGTTCAATTTTACTAGTGTGTCAGTCTCTGCTCCTTGGGTCCAGACTTTAACTACCCGTAACACTACTTTAATAGAGGAAAATAAAAACAAGCCTCGGTTTCTTTTCAGCACTGTAGCCAGGCTGACTAAGAAACACAACAGTATCGAGCCTACCATTCCTTTAAATCTTGAATGTGATGACTCTTAGATTTTTCCAAAGCAAAATTACAAATCTTAGAGATGAGATCCATTATGTACTGCCTAACACAAATAAGATAGCAGAAGAATCAACTAATTCTAGCAATACCCTGGAGTGTTTTCAGCAAATGGAACGCTTCGATTTAAACTACCAAATTTCCTCTGCTAAACCCACCACCTGTCTTCTAGACATAATTCCAAGTACTCTCCTCAAAGAGGTTCTACCATTAATAAATGTACCTGTACTAGTATCCATAATTAATCAATAAAAATAGGTTATGTACCGCAGTCTTTCAAAGTGACTAGGATCAAGCCCCTCCTAAGAAACCAAACCAAGATGCTGGCATCCTCTCAAATTACAGGACGGTCTCTAACCTGCCATTCTTATCTAAGATCCTAGAGAACGTAGTGTCCAAACAGCTAAATGACTACCTGTTAGAGAACAATCTGTTAGAGGATTTTCATTCAGGTTTTAGAACAAACTACAGTACGGAGACTGCACTGCTAAGTCACAAATGATCTTTTAACAGCGTCAGATAAAGGTCTTCTATCTGTTCTAGTCTTATTAGACCTGAGTGCTAATTAAATTGGAATCCTGCCTCAGGGATATTAAATCCTGGATGCTTCACAATTTCTTAATGTTGAACTGTAACAAAACTGAAGTCATTGTTATTGGGCCGAAGCATCTTAAAGATGATCTCTCTAACATGGCAATTCACTTAGATAGCATTGGTCTATCCTCCACCAATGAAGTCAAACTTGGGAGTGATTTTTGATCAAGATCTGTCCTTTGATTCTCATATCAAGTCTGTATCCCGGACAGCCTTCTTTCACTTGTGAAATATTGCTAAAGTTAGAAATTTCTTATCCTTTAAAGATGCAGAAAAAAATCATTCATGCCTTTGTTACTTCTAGATCGGATTACTGCAATTCCTTATTATCGGGCTGATCTAACTCCTCTATTAGGACTCTACAGTTAGTTCAGAATGCAGCTGCCCGCTTACTGACTCGAACTGGGAGGAGAGAACACATCTCTCCTGTCCTAGCGTCACTTCATTGGCTCCCGATTAATTCTAGAATACAATTCAAACTCCTTTTGATTACATGTAAAGCTCTCCATTGTAAGGCTCCATCTTACATTGAAGAGATTATTAAAGTATATGACCCACCCAGGGCCCTTCGATCCGAGGATGCAGGATTTCTGGTCACCCGTCGGGTTTTTAAGTGTAGAACATCTGGCCCCTTTACTATGGAACTCTCACTCTCCCAACCTCGGTCCGAGGGGCAGACACTCTCAGCTTATTTAAGAGTAGACTAAAAACCCTCCTTTTTGATAGAGCCTACAATTAGAAATAACACTCACCCCACTAGACATACAGCTATAGGCCTAGGCTGCTGAGGGTATTTTCTCCGTCTCTCCCATTAAAGGAAGATACTCTGAAGCTTTCGTCACTTCTCCTTCGCTTTCTTTATATTTCTATGCTCTTAGAGTTTATTACTACTCCTAGAATTTATTACTACTACTGTCAAATCACACTCTGTCTGCACGATACTGCCGCTGTCTTTGTGCCTCCGTTCCTCAGGTGGAGAACGCGGATGGAAGACAGGATACCCAAAGGATGGAAATCCCTCCCCCAATTCAGCGACAACGCACTATGGACATGAAACTCAGACTGGCCTATCTGCCACTCTCTCATTCTCTCTCTCTCTCTCTCTCTCTCTCCGTCTCTTTTATTTGACCTATCTCTTTCACCAATGTATTTCTATTTCCCAACCAACAGGTCAAGGTGGCCGACTGCCCTCCAGAGCCTGGGTCCTGCCTGGAGTTTCTTCCTCAATGAGGGAGTTTTTCCCTGCCACCGTCGCTTATGCTTGCTCTGGAGGGCATTGTTGGTTTTCTATCTGTAAAGTGCTTTGAAATGTCTTCAGATATGATAAAGCGCTATATAAATAAAAGTTGATTGATTGAATTAAAATAAAAAAGTAAAAAATGTAGTAAAAAGTGATTATCATAAATTTCAGGACAAGGTCACACAATTACTCCTGCTGCAGGGAGAAAAGTCATTAATGAGACACTTTAATGGATATGATAATTGTATTTACTGTGAGACATACATTTCTGTGGCCTGATCTCTAGTTGAAGTTAAAGGGATTAAATCTTAAATGAATTTATTGAAAATGTTACAAACCTGGAGCCAGAAGTCTGTTATTGTGTCTGTCCATGATGAGACCGTTAATGGGGGCAAACAGGATTCCTAACAGCTGGATGATTGCCAGTATGTTGGTGTAGTGACTCACTGGAGGGGGGACATAAACACCAAGAAGCTAAAGAAATCATGCCAGCTTTGCAGCAAGTGTAATAGTAGTATGTCCGCTGAGGAGTACCTTGAACTATTACCCCACAACAGTTTTTGGGCTTTGCGGTACTCCAAGCGTTTTTGTCACATTTGCAGTCAAAGATATGTACAAGGTGTGCTAAAGACAGTGTTGAAGACGGATATTGTAGCAGCACAAAAGGAAAATGTTAGTCCAGTGGTGGGCAAACCCTTTGACTTGTGGACCACACACAGCACTGAAGTTTGACAGGTGGGCCAACTGAAGAGTGGATGGATGGAGTGCCTATTTGTGCTAATGAAAATGACTTGCAAAAAAAGCATGATTTAAAATTAGAATTAATGCAATTTAGAAGTAATTACATTTAATTACATTTAATTGATGGGCCGGATTACAAAGCCTAACCGCACATTGCCCTTGGGCCATAATTTGCCCATTCCTGTGTTGGAACAAGATTTATAACTTTTTGTTGACTGTGTGGGCGGGACCGTGGGACAGTGGCTAGCGCTGTCGCCTCACAACACGGTGGGACCGGGTTCGAGACCCACTCTGTGTGGAGTGTCCGCGTGGGTTCTCTCTGGGTTCTCCGGCTTCCTCCCGCCTCCAAAAGCATGTGCTTCAGGTTGATTGGCCGGTCCCAAATTGCCCATAGGAGTGAGTGTGTGTGTGCGTGTTTGTGTGTTTGTATGTGGCTCCGTGGTGCACTGGCGCCGTGCCCAGAGTGTCCCCCGCCTCCCACCCAATGTCAGCTGGGATAGGCTCCAGCTCCACGTGACCCGCTACGGCGGATACAGCGGCGGTACATGAAAATGAATGAATGAATGAATGGATGAATGAATTTTGACTGTGCAAAACTGTACTGTTGTTGCTGTGTGGCAGGCAGGCTAACTCATTGGCTGCCAGTGCTTTGTAGAAATTAATCTCCGTCAGAGCACTTTCTCAGAGGCTCTGGACATTTATGTTTTTTGTCTGTTCTTGATCGTTTGCGCAATGCTTCGCTCAGAGCGACACTGTGTTTGCTTGCAAGTGAGCTCTGACGTACGCAAACTTTGTTGCAAAGTAATTGCTGCAACTTCTCCATCCTTCTCTGATTCTGTAACTGAGTCAGTCGTCATGATGGTAATTTTCATGATTAGAAGCCTGATTTTCACTGACGAGCTCCATCAGAGTGTCGCCTAGCCCTCCCTATTGAAAAACACAACTGACACCTTTAGTCATCAACGGCACCCACTGAGTTCCCCAGGAAATTATCTGCATTATTGCTTTGTGTTTAGCGCTGCCACACAGTGTCAGACACTTTAAATGCTCTTAAATATTAATTCAGCTCTACAACTTACCCAAATCTTGGTCACTATCAGTCAGGTGTTCCAGCATTGGGTTGATGTGTGCTAAGAAGTGGGACTGACAGAACAGATTGGTGACCATCCACACCAGGTGCCACAGGAAGAGCCAGGAAAGCAAACAGCTCCGGAAACTAATTTCTGGAAGTAAGGACGACATGAAAGTCTGGCTTCAGTAAAAACTCTCTTACCCTTCAGCAATCAGGTCTTGTACAATGACCAGGTTTCATTGGGAGCTACTTAGTTTTGAAATGTTGGTTTGCCTCTAGTGCAGTGGGTCTTAACCTTGTTGGAGGTACCGAACCCTGCCGGTTTCATATGCTCGCTCACCGAGTGAAATTTGAGACATAAGACAAATTTAAGACAGAAGTACAGTATTTTCCGTACTATAAGGTGTACTGGATTATAAGGCACATCTTCAATGAATGGCCTATTTTTTTTTTTTACATTTCATACATAAAGCGCACTGGATTATAAAACGCATTTGAGAACTCATCTTCAATGAATGGTCTATTTTAAAACTTTTTTCATTTATAAGGCACATTGGATTATAAGAAATTGAGAAAATTAAATGCTTTTAGTTGCGGAAAATACTGTATATGCTTTACTGGTGTATTTAATAAATTGTGCATTAATGTCACTTTTTCAAAGAACAAAACCAAGACAGTGCATGAACTCACATGAACTGATCTACCTGCATATCAGTGTGACTTCTGCTGTTGTTATTGAAAGACTAGTTCAGATATGCGTGATTTCACCTTGGCAAAAGCTACTCTTATGTCATTTTCACAGCAAAGTCTGTTTCTTTTGTTTTCCATGCAGCTTAAGGAAGTGTTCCTTTATTTTTGCCGGTGCGAGACTAGAGTTGCTCAACTTGACATTGCAAATCATGCAGAACACTGACTCCCATCATGTTCCATTATACAGTACATGTAAATTCACGTTGCACATATTCGTCCGACCACTTTCTTTTTTGGCTCAACATAGTTACCATGAATTAAAATATTAAGAAAGTAATCAGATGATGTATCATCAATAAAGCATGAATTGACTACTGAGTGCGCAAAATCCCCAGTAGCACAGGTAGGCTAATCGATGTAGCGTCACATGATCACCTGCAGCCAGTGATGGCTAAGGGGGGCGTGTCATCACGAATTGACACGACGTGTCGAACGTACACAGTGATTCGTGTATGTTCGCAAAAACAACCGACACATCGTGTCAGGTGCTTTTGCCGACACTGCCGACAAAACATCTGACACAACGTATCGGTTTTGTCAAGACAAAACATCATATCGGGTGTTTTGTCTTGACCTTCGTCTCCGCCGGACCCCTGAGACCGACTCATTTAACATCTAGGGTACGATCGAACCCAGGTTAAGAACCACTGCTGTAGTGTCTGGTTGACTGACTTTCTGTGACAGAGGCTCTATCTGCCTTCTCATTTATGATGGTTTCTGTAAGCATCTGTCAGTTAAACTGATGTGACACACTCATACCTTTCTCCTGCTTGGAGTCATGCAGGGTCGAATGTGAGGCAGAAGTCTCAGACTCTTCTCTCTTGTCTTTTTTGTTGTTTTTGACGTTTGATTCTTGCATTTCTTCCTCCTCTATTACTTGTTCTCTCCTTCCACCGGGGCAGCCCAGCCTGTTAGAACGGAGGTTTGGTGGTGAAGACAACTCAACGGCCACAGGTTAACCTTCATCAGGATGATCACTTTGTTCTACCCATAGGTGAAGTTTTCCGGCAGTGGGAAGGGGATGTGTCCTCTTGGCATGAGGAAGAGGGTACGCAGTAGGAGGCCTGCGCTACACAAAGTGAGGAAGAGAAAAGATGTGTGGAAAGACACTCCTACTTCATACAGCACCTAATGGAAGGACAGAAAGGGGAATGTTTTTGAGGGACCAATGAACACTATGGTCAAATTGTGAAGGTTTTCATTCATCCAGGTCATGGCATAAATAGTTTTTTTAAAGTCAATCCACTGTACTTGCAGAAAATTTCTTGAAGACCTTAAAGAAATGGGCACTGAAAACTTGTGGATATCCTTGTGGATAGGGGATGGCAGTGGCTCAGCGGTAAAGTGGCGGAGCAGTAGAGCGGGTTGTCCAATGTTCCAAGATCGGCGAATTGATTCCTGCTCCCGCCCAGCCGCCTGGGGTGTGAGCTGACAGTGGAAGGTGTCAGCTCACCTCCCAAGCACTGCTGAGACACCCTTGAGCAAGGCACCATCCCCCTTAACAAGTTGCTCCTTTGGGGCGCACCATGCCAGAGCTGCCCGCCACTCTACCTCCCCCTGCATGCTTACAGCCACCCTTGTGTGTGTTTGTGTGTGTTACAGGGACCTGTATATACTAACATGTGTTTGTTTGTAACTAGAGTGTGCTCTTAATTTCCCTTCGGGGATACTATAGTATAGAAAATTTAAATTAAAAAGGGAAAAAAAAACAACTGACTGAATCTTTGAAAGCTCACACAAGATCCAGAAAGGAAAACAACCCAGTGAGGACTGAAGGGAAAGACAGCAGGAGAAACAACATAGCGATCCCATGTCTGTGGAGTGTTTGGAAAAACAGAAAAGGATCTTCAACAAATATCAGATTCCTGTGTATCTCAAAGCAAACAACACCTTCTGACAAACACTGGCACATCCAGAAGCTCCTACATTACACAGCTAGCATACAAGGGCTTAATAACGTCTGCGAGTTTTGTAAATCACAGATTCGAAGCTGAAGGCAACACCAACCGCCACCAGAAATGAAGAAGCCTCTTGGATGACAAGTGAAACGTCGTCAGGGAACTTTCTATAAGTCCAGTGGATTGATTGAAACCCTGTTGAATATTTGGGTTCAAATTAAAAGTGCATCCATTACCTTTATGAAGAGAAGTACCATAGCCGAGGAGTCGTAGGCCCCGTTGAAGATGGTGATAATGGTCGTGCGATGTGAGTAAAACAGGTTCCCCACCTGGTGAAAGAAACATTACCTCATCCTTGTTTTGTTGTCCTCATCATAGACCTCCACACAGCAGCATTTACACTTCCTGTTTGATTTTCAATCAAACCTGAGTGTTGGTAATGTGGAAGATTGATCCAGAAGTGATGAGACATGGCAGCGCCGGGTACAGCAGAAAAGGGGTGTCTGTGTTTGAGGGACAAGCAGAAATAGGGGTGTGTTGTAAAGGTTAGATGATGATTGAGAAGTTGTTGGTGGACTGGTCTGAAACGACTCACCTGTGTTTGACAATGTGATGAGGAGTGTTCCGATGATGTGGACGCCTCTACAGGAAGAGATTGAATAGTCAGCACACTTCCAAGAAGTTCAATCCACCCTAAAACTATTTTCTTGTTTTATTGTGATAGAAATATATATATATATATATATATGTTTTTATGTTTTTACATATAACCATGGTAAATATGATCCCACTGCTCATCTGGGCGCAGGGATGTCTGACCAGCACAGACCAATGAAATGAGACATGTCAGAAGTGTGTATGACAAGTAGCTATGAAATATTCAATTTCACAACTCTCCTCTTGAATAAACAGGCCGCTTGTTAACGCTGTGTTTGTTTTCTTTCTAAAATTATAATAATGCTGCTGATTGAGTTCAAAATAACAAGCATCATGCAGTTACAGTCTGCAAACCAAAACAGCATTTTAAACAGTGTACTGAAAACACAACCATTAAGAGCACAGCATTATGGGACAGTGATAGAATGGTATGAAACCATGGTCTACAACAGGTATTGGCAAACGCAGGCCGTGTACAACCCATTTGGATTTGTAATCCGACCCAACAAAGTAGTTTAAACTATAACATTAAATGTAATTATTATCATAATTGCATTAATTTTGCATAATGATTTTTACACATCATTTTCCATAGTACAAATAAACACTCCACCAATCTGCTCCTCAGCACGTCCTCCTGACAAAGTTTAGTACTCTGTGTGGCCCATTTGTCAAAAATTTTCCCCACTCTGGTCCAGGACCTGCTCTGCCTCTTGACATAGATATGAAGAGTCACCTTGATAAGGCAACAAAAATTGAGCAATATATCACTATTTTTATTATGACCTCATCATGTTTAAAACATGTCCTCTATTCAAGAGGTTATAGTAATAATTAATCCTATCAATCTTATTAATGGGCGGCACGGTGGTGCAGTGGGGAGTGCCATCACCGCAGAACAGGCGGTTCCCAGCTCAAGTCCCCCTCTGTGCCGAGTTTGCATGTTCTCCCCGTGTCTTTGTGGATTCTCTGGCTTCATCCCACCTCCAAAAACACTTCAGGTGAATTGGCTGGTCTCAAATTGCCCATAGGTGTAAGTTTGTGTGTGCGTGTTTGTCTGTCTTCACACAGATCTGCAGTGCACTTGAATCGTGCCCGGAGTGTACCCTGCCCCAAGTCCGCAGGGATAGGCTCCAGCAACCCTGCGGGTACTGAAGATGAATGAATGAATCTTATTAATTTTAACATCTCAAGTGGTCCTGAATGCTCACAAACCAAACATCAAATTACAAACGATCTAAATGTGATAGTGATGTGCACACATTGCCATGATCCTAGTTACTGTGGTTCCACAGCGGTCGAAGACGAGCCCCACAGGGAAGCGTGATATAATGTTGATAAAGAAAGCGATATCCATGATCCGTGTGAAGTGCTCATTCTGATGGCTGCAATCTGGAAGAAAGAAATGGAAATAAGAAAAACCTCTTTAAACTTTTGATGTAGTGACATGAAGGGAAGCAGACAGGTGTATCAATGCCCTGAAGCTGAACTACTTTTATTATAAGTCACTAATCCAGGCTCACATTTACATGTTCAAATACCTGCATAGACAGTGTCTTCCTCCTCCCTGGTGACATTGATGCAATATCCAGAGAAGTATCCATCAAGCTTCAGCACATACGCCAGAGAAGCCCAACCATAGGAAATCCCTGTGATGAACAATGTCTCCAAGAACCCAGACCCAAGTGTCCACCAGTATTTCCACTTGTTCATATGTCCTCGGAGTCTGAACATGCTGCCTGTTGATTCTGCTTTCACCTGCTGGAGTGAGGTGGAACGATGACACAGCGATGAATCATTATCAATGAAGCTGATGTGTAATGGTTTTATGCAGGTAAATAACAGCTTCATAATTATTCAGTAGATGGTTGGGAGGAGGGCGGCACGGTGGCGCAGTGGTTAGCGCTGCTGCCTCACAACACGGCGGACCCGGGCTCGAGTCCCGCCCTGCGCGGAGCTCGCATGCCCTCCCCGTGTCTGCGTGGGCTCCCCCTGGGCTCTCCGGCTTCCCCCCATCCCCAAAAGCATGCACTTCAGGTTAATTGGCCGGTCCCAAATTCACCATAGGAGTGAGTGTGTGTGTGAATGGTTGTTTGTTTGTATCTATGTGGCTCCGCGGTGCACTGGCGTCGTGCCCGGAGTGTCCCCCGCCTCACGCCCTGAGACTGCCAGGATAGGCACTGGCTACCCCGCGACCTGCGTTAGCAGATTAAGCAGGTTGGAAAATGAATGAATGAATGAATGGTTGGGAGGACACACTGGAGATGATGCTTTTGTTTACACTGGGAAAAAAAAAGTGTTTCATTCGACAAATTACTGGAAAGCCTTTTGCATTGTGATACATTCAACACTCCCCCGGGTCATGATCAGTGGTTTTGGTGGTTTTGGTTCAGGTGAGGCAGGTAAAAGGCACCAGGAAATGTTTCCTGTATGGCAATGAGGACAAGTTACAGTTTCAGAAACGATGATAAATAATTATATGTTTAAAGCTCGCCAATAGCAAATGTAACCACCTTATTTATTCTATATATAATCTACCATTACTCCATCCATCCATTTTCTTATCTGCCTTGCGTGTCACGGGTCTGCTTGAGCCTATCCCTGCTGGCTACGCCCCAGATGAGACGCCTTTGCACAGACATGAATCAAACCCAGAACCTAAACCCAGCTGAAAGCACCACCCACCGCATCACAGCAGTATTAATAATCTGACAGTTATGAGTAATCATACTGATTAGACAAACATGTTTAAAGATAATTATAGTGTTCTTGTTTTGACGTCGGTTAGTCACAGTAACATCATCTGTTCCAGACTAAAACGTCTCAAACTGTCTTTGAATATTTTTAATACATAGTTTTATAACTGAAAAATTAAGGTTAGATATGAGATTTAGAGATAACCTCAGGAACTTTCAGTGACAATCTTCTCATTTAACTTTCAGTAAGAGAGCAAAAATATGATTTTCCTGCAAAATGTTAAACAGCCCTATTTGCTCATTGAGAAATAAAAGACATTAAAATGTATAAGACAAACTTTTGTTTGGCCAAAGGATGGAAAACCAGCATTTTATCAGTACTGATACCAATAATGCTTGTCTATAAAATACTGAAAGAAGAATTAAGATGTGACCGATCTAATGGCTGATTAGTGATATTTTCATTTTAAAAAAAAATATGAATAACCATCATTAATCCTGAACCTGGTCTGTTACCAGGAAAATCCAGTCTGGACAATTTGACTATGTTTTGTTCCGGAGGTGAACTGATGTGACAGATTCACAAACGTCCTTTATAGTGTGTGAGTTTACAGTAAATCTAAAGTGATGTCTATGATAATGCTGACATATGACGACTTCTTTTGGACACATCAGGAAAGAAAATCCTCCGAACAGATTTTAAGGAAATCACACGCTGGTGTTACGATGTAGATCTGGATCCTACCATGATTCCAAACACATTGACAGACCAGAATTAATTTGGTTTGTGTGAGCGTTACCTTGCTTTGAGTTTGACAAAGAACAGAAAGAGTCATTTTTAGATTGGAAAATCCCATCAACTACCTGAGGTTGTACTGTTCAGTGCTGCAGATACTTTGCAAAAAACGTCTGACGAGCTGGATGTCTTTACCTCATGTGTTTGATGACACTGGCACACACCTGCTTTATCTACAACTACCCTTTTTTCCTGTTCTTGAATAGATTAACCAATGATGATGTTTGAAGTGCTTTTTTTTTTAACCATTAATACAGAAGTGGGCCAAGTTTTTGACTGCTG
Organism: Antennarius striatus; assembly: GCF_040054535.1. Taxonomy (NCBI): domain Eukaryota; kingdom Metazoa; phylum Chordata; class Actinopteri; order Lophiiformes; family Antennariidae; genus Antennarius; species Antennarius striatus. Next base: position 9,607,641 of record NC_090783.1, on the reverse strand, counting down.
GGCCACACAGAGTTCTAAACTTTGACAGGCGGGTCATCGTAGGGGCAAATTAATGGATTGTTTATTTGTACTAATTCAAATGACTTAAAAATCATGATTTAAAATTAAAATGAATGTGATTTTAAAGTCAAAGTCAAACTTTATTTATTGTCATTATACACACACAGAGATGGTACAACAAAATTTCGAGGCCAGATGGATAGTTGGTCCAGAGCCTCTGCACCCACCACTGCGGTCCAACATGACCTAATATTCCCGAGATGCATGTTTTTCCTGATAATGGGGGGAAACCGGAGAACTCGGAGAAAACCCATTCAGACACGGAGAGAACATGCAAACTCTTCACAGAAAAGCCACTTTGGAAATGATGGTGTTTGAACCCCTGATCTTCTTGCTGTGATGCAGCAGTGCTAACCACTACGCCACCGTGCCGCCTTTTGTAGTAATTTTGTAGTACTTATAATCAATTATGTACTTTAAACAAGTTTAGCGGGCTGGATTACAAAGCCTGACGGAACGCACTTTGCCCTAATTTGTCCATGATGAGCTGCATGACTGTGTTAACATGTATTGTCGATGCTGTAAAGGTTGCCCCCAGGAAACTATCTGCATGAATGATTTGTGTTAAGGGCTGCCACACAGTGGCAGATACTTTAAATGCTCCTGGATATTTATTCAGCTCTACATCTTACCCAACTCTTGGTCACTATCACTCAGGTGTTCCAGCATTGGGTTGACGTGTGATAAGAAGTGGGACTGTCAGAACCGATTTGTGACAATCTACACCAGGTGCCGCAGGAAGAGCGGGGAGAGTAAATACCTTCGGAAAGTAATTTCTGGAAGTAAGGAAGACACCTGCTAACCCTTCAGCAATCAGGTCTTGTACAATGACTAGGTTTCATCTGTGCTGAAATGGGGGTGTGTTTCGAGTGTCTGGTTGGCTGACATTCTTTCTAAGTGACAGAGCCTCATGCATTTCTCCTTAGATCAAGCCCATAGTGTTTACTGTGGTATCGTGCAATACACTCCCCATCCAGCGGTGGCACTGCACTACGGTATTGAAGAGATGAATGCATGAAGAAGGAAAGTAAATACATTGTGAAAGTTACGGATTGTGTCTGTCCTGCAATCTACTTCCCTCCATCTACATACACAATATATTGGCGACGAGAATGGCTTCGGAATCTCACAACCTCCTGCTTTTCGAAGCCCCGGGTGAGCCTACAATGCTGTATACCAGTGGTCCCCAACCCCCAGGCCGCGGACCGGTACCGGTCCATGGGTCATTTGGTACCGGGCCGCTCAGAAAGAAGAACTTATTTACATTACTTCTGTTTCATTTATTTCTGAGTCTGAATGACGTTAAATTTGAAAAGTGACGTCTGTGTGGAATGACGCACTGACAAATTCATGCATCTGTCCCGCTTGACAGGTCTCGGTCACGTGACAGGTTATCAACAGACACACAATGAAGCGCCCATAAACGCACCAGTGTTCTGGATCCATTTCCAACCTCCAGTCTTTGTGAAGCGATTTCCTGCTGTGACCGAAAACCAAACCAAACTGCGGAGTAGACCGGACGTATGGTACACACTTCAGGTGTCATTGTCTCCCGTTACCCCTAGATCAGCGGTCTCCATCCACTAATTCTCATTATTGTAATTACTATTATTTGATTGACTTGTTCACCTTTCTATTGGAAATGATCAATGTTTCTCCTGCGTTGAATGCACTGATAGTAAGTCGCGAAATTTCAAAATAAACCTCATCAGTGCAGTCACTTGAATCGAGTTTTTAATGTGATTATTTCTTATAATTATTTCGTTTATAGAGACGAAATAGAGATGTTGATTATCAATTTATGAAAAAAAGTTTGTTTATTGTCTGTTGATGTCTACATTTTACATAAAACCACTGTGGACGATTTATTACAGCTGTCCTGGCGTCATTAACGATTATTGAGCAAATGAAGACCGGTCCGTGAAAATATTGTCTTAGATGAAACCGGTCCGTGGCGCTAAAAAGGTTGGAGACCGCTGCTGTATACGACTTGGATACAGATGTTCGAAAATTACCTGCTAGCACTGACTAATAATGACATGCCAGACAAACGAAAGCGCGCACTACTGCTTCACTGTTTATGCACGGAAGGTCAGCGGTTTTTCTTTCCCTCCCCGACACTGGCACTTCTTACAAATCCGCCTGTGATGCGCTTCAAACTTTCTTTGTGCCGAAGGTGAATGTCGTGGCTGTGACGAGCAAGTTCCGTCAGCGTGCACAGAGACCTGGCGAAACGACAGTACATTGCTGCATTGAGGGATTTAGTAGTTAACTGTGACTTTGGTACGTTTGCTGATGATATGATTAGGGATCAATTCATTGAGAAGACATCCTCTACGAGGATCAGAGAACGCTTGCTGTTGGAAACGGACTTAAAGTTAGAGAAGGCGATCGCTATTGCTACACAAAACGAATCAGCCATGGCAAAAGCTAAGGCTATCGCCCCTGTACACGTTGACGACGCTACTGTGAAACTCGTGCAGCCGAGAGGTGATGGTGCACACAAAAAGCATCAGGGCAAAGGCAAGTCTCAATCCACAGTTCAACACAAATCCTGCTACCGTTGTGGATCCAACTCTCACCTAGCAAACAACCCCGAATGCCCTGCTAAAAAGGCAAAATGTAATCACTGTGGGAAAATGGAACATTTTAGTAAAGTGTGCCGCAGCGTAGTCCCTACGCAATCAGTGCGTGAAGTTGCTGTTCCAGACCTTACCGTGTTGCATGTAGCCCCTACAGCTGCAGTCTCAAAGCACCTTACCTGTACAGTTGCCCTTCATGTTAAGGATGAACAGTCTCTTAATACAGAGCTGCTTGTGGACACTGTTTCAGCTGTCTCCATTGTCCGAGAGAGCACCTACAGACAGTCTTTCATGCATGTGCCTCTCTCAAAGCCTACTGTACGCCTGGTGACCTACATGAAGAAGCCGATTCCAGTACTGGGCTGTCTTCAACTTACTGCCACATTCTGCAACCAGAGCGCACAAACCGACTTCTACATCGTTCCCGATGGCAAACCACTGCTTGGAATGGACCTGTTCACTGCCCTACGCCTTCACATCCAAGATGGGCAGATTGCATCACCTGCTGCATCCGTGGCGAGTCACACCATCAACGCCACCAGTGCTTTAGGCGTTGCCACTGGTTTTATAAACAAAGTTAAGGTGCGTGCAGATGTGCCTCCAGTCCAGCAGAAGCTACGCAGACTCCCATATGCTGTGCGTGACAAGGTGTCGGAGGATGGCATCATTGAGAGAGTGGACTCATCTCCCTGGGTGTCGCCTCTGGTGGTCGTGAGCAAGAAGACAGGTGACCTTCGTGTTTGTGTGGACTTACTGTATGTGAACCTTACAGGGCTGTGGTGATCAACAGTCACCCGCTGCCACACATTGAGGAAGTTTTCACTGAGCTCCGTGGCACTACAATGTTCTCCACGATTGACCTACAAAATGCATACCACCAAGTGCAGTTACATCCAAGCAGCAGAGATCTTACAGCTTTTATAGTGCCAGATGGACTTTTTCGTTTCACGCAGGTGTCTTACGGCCTGGCCTCAGCACCCAGTGCCTTCCAACGCATGATGTCTCAGATCCTGGCTGGTCAAAAAGGCGTGCAGTGCTATCTGGACGACATCATCGTCAGTGGGGAGACGCCTGAAATACATGACACCAGATTGAACGCTGTTCTTCACTGCTTACAGGAGAGTGGGCTGAAGCTCAATGCAAAAAAAATGCCACTTCCGAAAGACTGAGCTGTCCTTCCTTGGGCATCTCATCTCTGCTTCTGGCCTTCATCCAGACCCTAGCCACGTACTGGCTGTGGTTGAAGCTCCCCCTCCACACAATGCTCAATCTCTGCGGTCTTTCCTAGGCCTGACTGCGTGGTATTCGAAGTTCATTCCCAACTATGCCATGCTTGTGGAACCTCTCCGTGCTCTACTCAGACAGTGTGCTACTTTCCACTGGTCTGAGGAGGCGCAAGCCAACTTCTGCAAAGTAAAAGAAATCATCACTACCAGCTCTGCGCTTGCCTTGTTCGACCCTTCCCTGCCAACTGTAGTGACAAAAGATGCGTCAGACTATGGCATCGGTGCTGCACTGACACAAATGAAAGGCGACACTGAACAGACCATTGCATTCGCTTCCAGAACACTTACTGTATGTGAGCGCAACTACTCAACAGTTGAAAAAGAGGCTTTGGCATGGGTCTGGGCAACTGAAAAGTGGCGTACTTACCTCTAGGGCCGTCACTTCACTTTACGGACTGATCATAGCCCTTTGACCACTCTACTTACAACCAAAGGCCTTGGACGCGCAGGCATGAGAATAGCTCGCTGGTCTGCTCGCCTGCTGTGTTTTAACTACACCATCGAATACAAACCGGGCCATGAGAATGTTACTGCAGATTGCTTGTTGCGCTTGTCTCTTCCTATCACAGATGACCATGAGGAGATGGAGCTGGAAATGGTGGCTGCTGTGTCCCCTGAGTTTGCTGCAGTCACAGCTGATGAGCTCTCCAGTGCCTGTGATGCACGCCCTGTGCTACAGCAAGTGCAACACTACATGCAAAAGGGATGGCCTCGTACTGCAAAAGGCCTTGACCCCCTCATCGTCCCATACTTCCGTGTGCAGAATGGGCTGGCTGTGCAGAACAGTGTCATTGTGCGTGGCACTCATGGTGTTGTCGTACCGCAACAGCTACAGGAAAAGATGATCCAGCTTGCTCATGCTACACACCAAGGGATCGTTCGCACCAAACATCGACTGAGAGACTTGGTGGCCTGGTGGCCTGGAATGGATGTCCAGGTTGAGTCTGCCATCAAATCATGCGCCACCTGCCTGCAGCACGATAAAACTGCAACCACCCGTACTGCCCCATTACAGCTGGTGCCTACCCCTACTGCAGCCTGGGAAAAGGTTGCTGTGGACATTGTCGGTCCCATTCACATCGCGCCTGCTGACCACCGCTTTGCCATCACTCTCATTGACTATTACAGTCGATGGCCCGAGATTGCCTTCTGCTCAAATGTGACTACTGCCTCTGTTATGACTTTCCTTGCCACTGTCTTCAGCAGAGAGGGTCTTCTTCTTTCTTCTTCTTTTCCTTTCGGCTTTTCCCTTCAGGGGTCGCCACAGCGAATCAATTTCCTCCATCTAGCCCTGTCCTTTGAATCCTCTTCTCTCACACCAACTACCTTCATGTCCTCTTTCACTACATACATAAACCTCCTCTTTGGTCTTCCTCTAGGCCTCCTGCCTGGCAGTTCAAAACTCAGCATCCTTCTACCAATATATTCACTATCTCTCCTCTGGACATGTCCAAACCATCTCAGTCTGGCCTCTCTGACTTTATCTCCAAAACCTCTAACATGTGCTGTCCCTCTGATGTACTCATTCCTGATCCTATCCTTCCTGGTCACTCCCAGAGAGAACCTCAGCATCTTCATCTCTGCTACCTCCAGCTCTGTCTCCTGTCTTTTCTTCAGTGACACTGTCTCTAGGCCAAACAACATCGCTGGTCTCACCACAGTTTTGTACACCTTTCCTTTCATTTTAGCTGAAACTCTTCTATCACACATCACACCTGACACTTTCCTCCACCCGTTCCATCCTGCCTGGACACACTTCTTCACCTCTTTTCCACACTCTCCATTGCTCTGGACTGTTGAGCCTAAGTACTTAAAATCGTCCACCTTCTTGATCTCTTCTCCCTGTAACCTCACTCTTCCACTTGGGTCCCTCTCATTCACATACATGTACTCTGTCTTACTGCGTCTAACCTTCATTCCTCTCCTTTCCAGGACAAACCTCCACCTCTCTAGCTTCTCCTCCACCTCTTCCCTGCTCTCACTACAGATCACAATGTCATCTGCAAACATCATAGTCCATGGAGATTCCTGTCTAACCTCGTCTGTCAGCCTGTCCATCACCATAGCGAACAAGAAGGGGCTCAGAGCTGATCCCTGATGTAGTCCCACCTCCACCTTTAACTCCTCTGTCACACCTACAGCACACCTCACCACTGTCTTACAGTCCTCATACATGTCCTGTACCGCTCTAACATACTTCTCTGCCACTCCAGTCTTCCTCATACAATACCACAGTTCCTCTCTGGGCACCCTGTCATAAGCTTTCTCCAGATCTACAAAAACACAATACAGCTCCCTCTGGCCTTCTCTGTACTTCTCTATCAACATCCTCAAAGCAAATACTGCATCTGTTGTACTCTTTTTTGACATGAAACCATACTGCTGCTCACAAATGTTCGCTTCTGCCCTTAGTCTAGCTTCCACTACTCTCTCCCATAACTTCATTGTGTGGCTCATCAGCTTTATTCCTCTGTAGTTGCCTTCAGCAGAGAGGGTAATCCACAGGAAATTGTCACTGACAATGGCCATCAGTTCGTGTCAGTTGAGTTTGAAGCATTCCTTAGTGACAGGAAAATCCAGCACCATTGCAGCTCAGTGCACTACCCACAGGCCAACGGTGAAATTGAGCGCTTCAACAGAGTCTTCAAGGACGGCCTGCAAACCGCCAACATTGAAGGTAAATCACTGAAAGCCTTCTTTACTGAGTTTTTACACACATACAGAGCCACACCACATGCCGTGACTTCAGTGTCCCCAGCTGAACTGTTGCATGGTAGACCACTGAATACCAAGCTTCACATCACAGGTCTGCACTTCATGTGCCCCTGCACTGAGAAAGCCAACATGCTACAAAACATCCAAAACAGACAACAGAAGTCTAAACAATACACAGACAAACGTCGTGGTGCAAAATCACCAAGCTTCCAGATCGGCTCTGCTGTCCGCATCCGCAAACATGGACTCATTGCCAAAGGACACTCAAAGTTTACCCAACCACTGACAGTAATAGCCCAAAAGGGTCCTGCCACTTACCTGCTGTCCGATGGAAAAGTGTGGAATGCCTTCCACCTTGCCCCCTCTTCTTCCACCTGTGCTGCCGCTCCAGCATCACTGCCTGCAGATGCTTGTCTCCTGCCAAGTGACCAAGGTGCTGAGCCACCTGAACCTGAAACTGCGCCCTCACCGCATCAGTCTCCAAGTGTACCGAGAGTACGACATGCTCCCGCATGGCGTAAGGATTATGTGACTTAAAAAAAAAAAAAAGAGAAAAGAAATGATGTGAAAATGTTCTTGAAATGTCATTATACTTTGTTTATGACTTGTGATCTTCATACAGTCTGCTTACGTTCACAATGTTTACAATAGGCCCATGGCTTATCTTTGATAAATACTTACCTGCAATTTGGTAATGAATATGACACTAATGTTTTGTATTTCTTGATACTTACCTCAGAGTTACTGCTTATTTTACAGATTAAGGGTACTCTATTTGTTATTTGTAGTTGCTAATGGAGTAGATTCTTATGTTACTGTTTGAGGGTTTATTCTAACAAAAGAGGAATATGTGGTATCATGCAATACACTCTCCATCCAGCGGTGGCACTGCACTACGGTATTGAAGAGATGAATGCATGAAGAAGGAAAGTAAACACGTTGTGAATGTTACGGATTGTGTCTGTCCTGCAATCTACTTCCCTCCATCTACATACACAACATTTACTTACCCTTACAAATAATGGTCGGTCCATCTTAACCCATAACAAAAAAATCCTCTGTATCTTTTACAGGATAACCTCATTAACTCATTACATTTCAATATGTCAAACGTTCAGGAGCTCGCCTGATTCTATGTTGTCGCGTACTGACTGGTTCATTCACAATTTCATTTAATTCCTCTCCTTCCAGTTCAAGACCGGGTACAATCTCTGTTTCAGGAGGATCATACAATTGTTCGGCCATCACTTCATCATTCTCAGTGTTTGTGCATTCGCCAGAAATCTTACTAGCAATCAGTTGATCAATGTGCTTTTTGTTTATTTTTCCATCTATTTTAACCAGATAAGTAAGAGGACCCAGCACTCGTTCAGTTACACCATGTTTCCATTTCTTTCCTTCTCCTCCCCGGAAATTTTTAACCAGCACTGCTTGATTTGGCTGTAAGACTCACACGAGTTTGATTGCGTTCCACTTTTGCTTGTTTTTCTTTCATTTGTACAAAAACTTTGGTGTCACTTGTGACAACCTGGTTCTGACCTTTCTATTTAGGAACAGCTGAGAAGGTGTTTTCCCTGTAGATGAACATGGGGTGTTTTGGTAACTGAATAGAAAATTATCTATACAGTGTTGCAAAGATCGCCCAGAATCTTTCTGTTTATCCAGTGACTGCTTAAACGTTTGGACCAACCTCTCAGCTAATCCATTGGAGGCTGGATTGTATGGGGCAGACTTGATATGTTTCACTCCATTAGCGTCCAAAAATGTTTCAAACTCTTTTGAAACCAACTGTGGGCCATTATCTAAAACAACAACTTGCGAAAGCCAATAAGCTGCAAACCGACTCCTCATAGCTTCAACAGTAGCTGTAGCAGTAGTACTTGTCATTAATTTCACCTCTGGCCAACGTGAATATGCATCACTAACCAACAAAAATTGGTGTTTCCCTTTTTCTGCTAAATTTCTATTTATTCAGTTTATTTTCCTTCTTTCCAGACATGTTATTACAACATATTTCACTTTCATCAGTGTTGAAACATCATCAACAACATCTGAAAAGAAAAAAAAAGGGTTGACGGGTAGAAGCCATTGGCTTGTAAGATTCCCGTCCCCTAAATCATCAATAAAACATCTCTGTCATTAGAATATGTAATAAACAAACACAGACATTAAAAGTTTTCAACCAGCTATTACATTGAATTTTGATATACGTTCATATCCTTATCCACTTCCAGATATTAGCCTTTTACCCTAGAGCATAACCATGTTTACATTCTTCCTAGGAACACTAGGTTTGTTAACATCATGGACAGTCAAAACTAGACATTGACCTTGCCAGTGTTCTCCACAAGAATATAATGATCATATTAACCTCTTTCAGCAGACAGTGTTTATACAAGAATTAACCAGTTTGTTGCAGACACTTTAACAGTTTCACATGGAATTATATTGTCAAAAGATATCAACATGCTCTTTAAAGTCTCAAAGTTAATGTTATCCCATGTTATCACAAATACATGTTGTCGGTTGTTTTGTTTGTTTGTTTTTGTTCATTAGTCCATGTTTCTGACATCAATGGTGTTGATTTTTTCGACTGTTCCATGAAGTACTTGACGTGTCCAAAATCGTAGAGCTCCCAATATTGAAGTGACTCTGTTGTGCTGATCTTTGGTAGAGTAAGAATTCTTGTCTGTCTTTATTGCTCATATTTCACCAACTCCTCTGCACTCCTGATCACTATTGTTTTCATCTGGTCCGGAGAAAGCCACTTTGTTTTGATGAAGATCCTCCAGTTGTTTTTCCAGAGGCCTGTACCATAAAGCAGGATTACAGCTTAGCGAGATAACTTCAGGCTTAACCCTGGCTTTTCGGTACCATAAAGGTGGCTGACTTTCTATCGGGCTACGTTGTCGCGGTAACCTATGCTGAACACCTAACCTGCTCCGGAGCAGGATGAGTTCAGGATAAGAGCTCAGCAGGTATAACAGTCCTACCTACTGACCAATCAGAGCTCATCGGGTATGACAGCCCCACCTACTGACCAATCAGTTCTCTTGGAAAATGGGCTGTCCGTTTTATGAGAACCCGGTGGATCTTGGTGCACAGCTTGTGCGAAGAGCGCTCAGGCGCGAGAGAATATTTAGAAATCGCTGTAATCCCTTTGAATTGCCTGAACAATCACTGTATGAAAGGTACTGGTTTTGGGGAGAGGGGTTGTGTTACATCTGTCAGCTGATGGAGCCTTACATCAGTAATGTAACGCACCGCAACCACGCGCTGACAGTCCCGCAGACAGTGTGCATTGCACTGAGGTTCTTGGCCACAGTTAATATACAGTATTTCTTCGCGATGTTCGTAATTATGATGTCATTAGATCCCTCGTTGGATGGGTTACAAGCAACCCACAGATGAAATGCCATTAATCAATTATTTGTTTAAGTAAATCATGGATTGATTGATTCATTCATAGGTACTTTTATGTATTCTGTTGGCGATGCCGAAAACCTCGGGAAGAACACAGTATGTAGAGCTATTCATTAAGTCGCGGGGACTACAATCACATGCCATAACAAAAAATGTCGTACACACATACATTTATGGAACACACAAATGTTACTGTAGTCAGATATACAAGTGCAGTCATAGTGGGGAAGTAATATTATAATGGAACTAACTTCCGCATTGACACAGTCGGTGATTTTGTGCCAGCGATCCTTGCGCCGTCTGGCAGCTGCAACTGTGTTGCTTTTTGCCTGGATTATTGACTTGTATTGCTCGTATTTATTAATTATTATTGTTTGCTCCTCCGTTGTGAAATATGCGGCTCAGGCCGGTTTGTTGCATGTTTGCGATTGGTCGTATACAGCAACCTCCGCCTTTTTTATGTGAGCGCGCACAGATCTAGAGTGGACATGCCTGAATTTAATTAGTGACTTGATAGCCGGCTTTATGGTACCGAAAATCCGGAGGGCGGATGTCTCGGTAAGTGAAGCCAGATAAGTAAGAGGAAGCCCGGCTAGGTTCATCAAGCTTTATGGCACAGGCCTCAGGTGTTGTCGATCAGCCCATTCTTTTTCAGTTGTCGAGCTTTTTTAGCGATATCAGCATTCTTTTTAGTGAGATTCTCATTAATGTAGACATGTTTTCCTTTCAGTTTGAAGCCTTGTTTCAGAAGAGCAATCCTGTGTTTACGATTTTTGAATTTTATCAGCACTGCAGGTGGTTTCCTAACTCCAGATGGTAGTGGTGACATGTCTCAATCTCAATGTTAATCTCCAGGTTCCTCAGTTGAGTAATCACCTGGTGTTCTATCGACTCAAAATTAGTGCTGTGTTCAGTTTCCACTCCTATGGTCACGGCATGAGCATAATTTCTCGGCTTAAGTTTGATGCCGATGATGATCACATCATTTATTCGAATGCTTTGTTGCCCTTGCTCCACTCCTTTCTGCATTTTTACATTGTCGTCCTCCACTTTTTGCATGCGGTTATTTAACGGTTTCAGCTTTTCTTCCAGCCTCTTATCAAGTTCCCTGTTGAACTTTTCGAAGTCTCTCCTTAGCATCACAGTTCTCTGTAGCTCATCCATCCCAGAGGCCAGCCGTTCAAGTGTTTCTTTCATATTTTTATTCTCATGTTTATTGTCAGACTCCTTGGATTTCCCTTTTCCTTTTGGCATTTTGAAGGACTCAATGAGAGTTAATGAGTGTTTATCCAATACGAGTTCGAGAGATATTAAAGTTAGCAAAAACTAAATCTATGTGAATTTGCTCCCAAGGTGACTCTGGCCATTTCCATGGGTGCACTGGTGCTTTGTTAGGTGCATGCCTGTTGTTCTGACAGGTAGGACATCTATCTACCATGGCTTCAATTTCATTATCCAAGCTTGGCCACCAAAATTGGCTTCTAACTAAAGCCTTTGTCCTAACAATGCCCAAATACTCTTCATGTAGTTCTTTCAACATTTTAGGTCTCAGTGCTGTAGGTATTATTACTCTCAACCCCCACAAAACACAATCTGCTTCCACAGTAAGTTCATTACGTCTGTTTCAGTATGGTTTTAAGTCACCTTCACTCACATGTTTTGGCCATCCGCTTTGTGTTAGATGTCTCACCTTGGTAAGTATAGATTCAAGCCAAGTAATCGGGATAACCCATCAGCATTTCCATGTTGTACAGAGGCTTTGTAGACTATGTCATACTGATAAGCTGACAGCAACAAAGCCCATCTCTGTAGACGCGCAGCAGTTAATGCTGGTACTCCTGTCTTTGGTACCAAAATTTTTACAAGTGGCATATGGTCTGTGACCAATATAAATTTCCGGCCATAGAGATAATCCCTGAATTTTTGTACGCCAAAATGATGCCTAACGCTTCCTTCTCAATTAGTGAGTAGTTAATCTCAGTTTTACTCAAGGTACGAGAAGTGTATGCTATTGGTCGCTCACTACCGTCTTGTCATTTTGTGTGATATCACAGCTCCTAACCCATAGGCACTGGCATCACAAGCCAGTAAGATCGGCAATTGTGGATCGAAGTGTGTGAGAACACTAGACGATGCCAACTGTGATTTTGTCTTCTCAAACGCTGCTTGACATTGGGTGGACCAGTTCCACTGACTGTCCTTCTGTAGCAACAAGGTCATTCGTTTGATAATAGTTGAGAGATTCTCAAGAAACTTTCCATAGTAAGTCAATAAGGCTAAAAATGCCCTAAGCTCTGTGACATTTTTAGGAACTGAAGCGTTGACTATTGCTTCGACTTTCTCGGGTACAGGGTGTAACCCTTCACTGTCAATTTTGTGCCCCAAGTAGGTTACACTTGGCTGGCTGAAGCTACATTTGTCTCTGTTCACCCGTATGCCTCTGTCTTGTAAGCGCTGTAACACCAGCTCGACATTTTTGTTCGGCTTCATTTACTCCCATAATCAGTGTGTCGTCCAGGTAGCATACAACTTTTGGTAAGCCCTGAAGAATGTGATGCATAATACATTGGAATATTGCCAGTGAACTAGCTATACCATAGCTATAAACTATTCATTTGGTAAAGCCCCTTTAGTGTATTGATGGTCAAGTTTTGTTTGGATTTTTCGTCTAGCTCCACCTGCTTATAAGCTTGGGTAAGATTTAGCTTCGTGAAATATTTTCCCCCAGCTAATTTGGCAAACAGATCCTGTGTTTTAGGAAGAGGGTATTTGTCTACCTCTAACCACGGATTTACGGTTACCTTGTAGTCACCACAAATTCTGACATCACTATTTGTTTTTGGAATGCACACAATTGGAGTTGCCCATTCACTATAGTCCACTGGAGTGTCAACTCCCATTTCCTGCAGTTTGGCTAACTGTTGATCCACCACGGCACTGATCTATCCTTGCAGAATTTTGGATTGGCATTTTCCATCACTCGAACTTTTGCTTGTACACCTGAAATGACCCCACGATCTGCATTGAACACAGGAGAGTATTTCTCGTACATCTCTGATAGAGGATCAGTAACTGGTAAGATATTCACTCTAGACCAGTCTAAACGCAGGTGCTGAATCCAATTTCTGCCCATGAGTGTTGGACAACTTCCTTTTGCCACTAACAGTGTCAGCTGTTTTTTTTGCTCACCACACTGCACTTTAACTTGGATTTTACCCATAAGTACAATTGTCTCTGAGGAGTACATTTTAAGACACACCTCACATGGCTCAGTTTACACTTTTTAAACTGCTTTGTGTACAGCTTTTCTGACATTACACTCATTGCTGCACCTGTGTCCACTTCCATCTTAACCTTAACACCATTACATCTCACCGTAACCATATATGGCTTCACGTACTCACTGTCACCTTTCACTGTAAACAGTTCATAGTCTTTTTTGAACCCTGGTACTTCAGTGTCTGTACAGTTCCCAGCTTCTGGAGGCTGTCCTGGCGCGTATGTGGCTCCCTCCGGGAGCGATGCTGACCGTTGACTCCGGGCAGCATCTGTCCCCTTGTCCGGTGGCTCTCTCATGATATAGAGGGTGTCTCGCTCGGCTGGGGCGCTCCTCGTTGACGCTCGCTGATCACCGCTGTGCTTGTCGCATTTCTTCGTTCTGCATGCTCGCTCCAGATGTCGTTTCTTGTTGCACGCTCTGCACTGGAAAGCTATGTATTTGCAGTTGGCAGGCGAATGCCCTTCTCTCTGGCAACCGTAGCACTGGTTGACTCCGCCACTGGCAGTTTGCTTTGGTTTCCTCTTAGAATCTTTTTGGCGTGCGTGAACCTTTCCCTTGTTGTAGCTGCTCACACTGTCGGTTCTAAGCGGTGTCTGCTGAATTGTTTTCAGACTGCTCGTGGTGGACTCGAAATTATGAACAATGTCCATGACTTTCGCCCACTTCAGCTTTTCTCAATACGCGGCACTTGGAAGCTTGCTTCATAGCTCTTTGCTGCTAATTCCATAAACTAGCTGGTCCCTCAGCTGCTCATCCAATCTGTCACCAAACTCACAAGTTGAAGTCCTTTTAACGCAGCCACATATTCAGCTACAGTCTTTCCATTTTGCTGCTTTCGAACACGGAATGTGTAACGTTCACTTAACACATTTTTCTGCGGCACATAGAATTCTCATTGCTTTTAATAAGTCATCCAATGTGCAGTCAGACAGCTTTTTCGGTGTTAGCAAGTCTGTCAGTAATGAGAAAGTATTTGCACCTACCACAGATAAAAATACAGCTTGTTGTTTCCTCGCTCAATTCCATTGGCTTCCACAAACTGTGCGAATCTTTGCTCATACGTCTTGAAACTTTCATTGCTTTCATTGAAGCACAAGCCCATCTCGCTGCTGTAAACTGCCATCGTTCTGCTAGCCTCTGCTAACTTCACCGTTGTTCTAGCATCTTCATTCTGCTTCCAAAGTCGTGGTTACCTATCCGACCCTTGTCGCCAGTATGTTGTGTCCGAGTGGGGAACACGTATACATACAAGGAGGCGGACAGTGAAGTGCTAAACATTAAAACTGTATTTAATTTATCTGCTGCATCAGGTGCACCAGGTTGGCAATCTGTATATCAGGTCATCACACTAAAAAGTGCGGAATGGGGGGAGCTCTAACATTAGATAGCCCCCGCCTAAACACAAGGCATTATTGGAAGGGAAGTTTTTTTAATATCCATACACAACATTATCCATCCACCAACTAGTGGTGGTGTCCTGAAGCACAACTTGTAACTAGGATTTTTCTCGTATGTCAAACAAAATATGGACGGAACGACGGCTTAAAACTCAAACAAACTCTGGAGATACTACTGTATCTTTATTGTCTCCTAGGGTGATTGGCTGCACAGTCAACAACAAGGACACATAAACAGACAACAAGAAAAGTACAAACTTTGAATTGACAAGCAGGCTAAAAGGCACAGGAATAAAGAAGTGTAATAAAGCAGGAAATCATCTGAAAGCGGATGGTTAGGGTCGGCCAGAATGAAACAGGTTTATTTCAAGGTCCAGACGTAAATGGATCATTCAGGCTATTTGTAGTCTGTAAATAAAACTAAAAAAAAAAAAAGATCAATCCATACTAGCAGATAAAAGAAAAGATAAGCACAACAGTCAAACATTTTCATTGAAGTGATATTCACCTTTAAGTTCCAGTTTCAAATAATCATTGATGTACTTTTATGTACATAGCGTTAACACGTGGGTCAAAGGTCAGCCTGTCATCAATTAAAGTGCCAATATATTTACAGTGACAACCTCCCGGCGCAGTGGTTAGCTCTGCCGCCTCACAACACGGCGGACCCGGGTCCGAGTCGCACTCTGTGCGGAGTTCGCATGCTCTCACCGTGTCTGCGTGGGTTCTCTCCAGGTTCTCCGGCTTCCTCTCACCTCCAAAAGCATGCGCTTCAGGTTGATTGGCCGGTCCCAAGTTGACCGTAGGAGTGAGTGTGTGTGTGAATGATTGTTTGTCTCTGTGTGGCTCTGCGGTACACTGGCGTTGTGCCCGGAGTGTCCCCCGCCTCACGCCCTGAGACTGCCGGGATAGGCACCGGCTCCCCCGCAACCTGCGTTAGTTGATTAAGTGGGTTAGAAAATGAATGACTGACAACCTCCCCCATCAGGTCACAATAACAACAGCGGTGACAAAGGCAGATTTGAGAAATGGCACCAGTGAAGGTAGTCTGCCACCACACGGGGCCACAGTGACGACTGTCATGACATGCAAACGATACCGGAGCACGAATCATAATAACGAAGTTTGTGAGCTCCAGACAATAATGTGATTATTGATGTACATACGTGTGAAATAAATGAACTTTTATTATGAGCCTCTTTATTATTCTTTCATGAGTTACAATAGAAACATTTGCAACATTGTCTTCTAATGCTTTGTTTTGTTTATTTGAGCACCTTTATTTTGTAAGAGTGCCCCTATTAGCCTGAAAAAGCTTGACAATACTACATATTCAGCCTATCAGTCTCAGTACTTGATGGCAACATTTTGAACCTTCATGCATTGAATTCTTGTTTTCCAGTCTTCCTTTGTTGAGCCAACTTCCTGCAGTAAAAAATGACGTGGAGTGGGTGACAAAACATAAGCAGAGACACCAAAGTGACGCCAAGGTTAACCTGTGTAAACGACAGGAGACGATTGGGTGAGTTAAAGAGACGCACAGCTTATTAGAGGTCCCATACTATATATTCATGTTATTCAGCTGCCAGATGTCCGACTAAATTGTATTTGAATTGTTTTACCCCAAAGTCCTCAATATTTTTGATTGAATTTGGTTAAAATCACTTCCATTCTGAAACGGTCTGTGTAAATGGGGTGTGCCTCCAAGCTCCATCTGTCACCAACCCCCTCCCCCTCTGAGCTGCCCCCTCGCGTTCAAGTGTGCTTTGTTTAGGTTTGCCACGTGAAGGTGCACGCACTACCGATTGATCGATCGCCATAGTTTGGAACCTTCTTTTAACTTTCAGTAACTTCGGTGCAACGTATTTTGCTCTTATTCTCCTCGTGTTTTTCACTCTTGTTTTTCATGATATAACAGTTGATTTTTCACCGCTAAGCGTGGAGCTGCTTTCTCAGTCTGCTGAACAAAGAGTTGTGGCTCATTGTGTAAACACGATGAGATCAGCTGGTGTGATAATTTAAGCTGTGTTTTCCAACAATCGTCATGAACAACAATAGATCATGGCTAACACCGGGGTACTAATGAAACAATGGGATTTTACCGGTAGGACAACTTTCAGTGTGTGCTCTGAGACAGGTTGTTACCACACACTGCTACCGTGGCCTGAACGAACTCCACCTCTGGGATAACCACGCCTGTATCCGGGTGGACAATCAAATATGACTCAGCATAGGTCAATTTACTCTATCAGGTCTTTGGTCATTCAGTTTGTTATGTCACAACCTGAACTATTACGAATCCAAGTGTATTCACTGTGGATTTTTCATTTTTAAATATATCTATTGATGCAGGAAGCGTTTGTTTTCCAGATTCTAGGATTTGGTCGGGTAAGGGAGGACCACTATGTATATGCACAGTCCTGAAAAAATGTGTTTTTCATAATAGGATCCATTTAAACATGTTCAACCGCTGCCTCAGGGTCAAGCAAGGCTCACCACAAACCAATGATCACCTACATAGAGTGGATCACCGTGGAGCTGGTTCTGTATGAGGTACTGGATTGGAAAGTGGAGAAGCAGCACCAAACCTGATAATGACATTATGACTCCTGATAGTTTTCCAAAATGGGAAGCTGGGAAGCTAGGAGAAAAAGAGAATAAAGAAAATCAGTGTATACTGATTTCACTGAATTTACTGTGTTTACAGTGTGGTGGAAATTTGAACATACGCGATGTAGATGAAGGTGTTGAGGACTCCGTAAAGGGACGTGCTGTTGGCCACCTGCAGGATAAACGTGAGGTACTGCAAAGGGAGGACAGGAGTGGTGAAACACACACAGAAGAGGAAACATTGCAAGGAGGTCAGGACAAGGGCAGGAGATGACGAACGCAGTTTGGCTTCCCTCTTGGACTCTCCTGTGGAATAGAGGAGACACAATGATGAAGGGACGTCCATCAATCAATCAATCAGTCAATCAATCAATCAATCAATCAAACAACTTTTACTTGTAGAGTACTTAATTACATCAGTAGTAGTTTAGAAACGTTTTCACAGGCAGAGAAACCCAACAGAACCCTCCACAATAAGCATAAACAACAGCGGTGGGGAAAAAAACCCTCATTGAGGAAGAAACTCCAGGCAGGACACAGACTCTGGAGGGCGGAGCAGGACTCTGGAGGGCAGAACCAGACTCTGCATAGCAGTCTTGACCCGTTAGGGCAAAAGAAAAACAATGGAGACAGGGACAGGCTAAGGGAAAGAAAGAGAGGGACAGAGTGGCAGATAGGAAAGATTAGAGTGTCAAGTAGAAGCACACAGAAGCAGTATCTTGCAAGCAAATGAAGGTTTGATCTTGTGTGAGTTAGACAAAGAAAGAAAGAAACAACAGAAGTTCCCTAAGTAGTTCATATTACTGCCTTTAGTGAGACAGAGAAAGAACTGCTGATTGTAAAGAAAGAAAGAAACTCCACTTTATTGTCCCCACAAGGGGAAATTATCTTTACACTCATGACCATACTATACATATAAATACATAAATAGGTGTTAAACATGTATATACATATTGTGTACAGGTCCCTGACACAAACACACAACACACTAGGGGCCTGTAAGCATGCAATTCAGTACAGGGGGAGGCAGAGGAATGTAGGTTAGCCGCAGTAAGACACAGTAGACTTAAGTGGAAGAGTGATGTTACAGGGAGAAGAGATCAAGAAGGTGGAGGATTTTAAGTACTTAGGGTCAACAGTCCAGAGCAATGGAGAGTGTGGAAAAGAGGTGAAGAAGCGTGTACAGGCAGGATGGAACGGGTGGAGGAAAGTGTCAGGTGTGATGTGTGATAGAAGAGTTTCAGCTAAAATGAAAGGAAAGGTGTACAAACTGTAGTGAGACCAGCGATGTTGTTTGGTCTAGAGACAGTGTCACTGAGGAAAAGACAGGAGACAGAGCTGGAGGTAGCAGAGATGAAGATGCTGAGGTTTTCTTTGGGAGTGACCTGGAAGGTTAGGATAAATACATCAGAGGGACAGCACATGTTAGAGGTTTTGGAGATAAAATCAGAGAGGCCAGACTGAGATCGTTTGGACATGAAGGTTAGCCACAGTAAGACAGAGTACATGTGTGTGAATGAGAGGGACCCAAGTGGAAGAGTAAGGTTACAGGGAGAAGAGATCAAGAAGGTGGCAGAGATGAAGCTGCTGAGGTTCTCTTTGGGAGTGACCAGGAAGGATAGGATCAGGAATGATCAGGAATCAGAGGGACAGCACATGTTAGAGGTTTTGAAGATAAAATCAGAGAGGCCAGACTGAGATGGTTTGGACATGTCCAGAGGAGAGATAGTGAATATACTGGTAGCAGAATGATGACTTTTGAACTGCCGGGCAGGAGGCCTAGAGGAAGACCGAAGAGGTTTATGGATGTAGTGAAACAGGACATGAAGGTAGTTGGTGTGAGAGAAGAAGATGCAGAAGACAGGGTCATATGGAGGCAACTGATTCGCTGTAGCGACCCCTGAAGGGAAAAGCCGAAAGGAAAAGAAGAAGTCAATATGAATATTGAAATCTCCTTATCTTTGGTCACAGCCAAATTGGACAAAAATTCAAACCTTGACTCAAATGAAAAATCTAATGGAGCATTTTCTTTACTTAACAGCCTTAAATAAAGGAACTACCCCTGATTGAGAAAATAAAGGGTCACATAATCACTCCTAGGTTTGTGAAAAATCAAGGAAACTCTTCTTGTATTATCAATTTAGTATCAATTTACCTGAAGGTGGTTGCACTGACCCCCACACCCCACACCCCCATACCTTGAATTTTTAACCCTTGGATGCACAAGTTACCGATACATCCACTCTTCCACATGGGAGGTCAAACATGACTCCACTGTTTGATTTTCTTCCACAGCCTCGAAATGAAATGTTGCAATACATTCATATTCAAGGTATTCGTAATGAAACAAGTTTGTGACAGGAAACCATTTGAATTGTTTATTTATTCTTCCATTTACTGGAAGAATTTGCAGCATAAAAAGAGAGATCTCTCAGATGCAAGTAGTTTTTCTGCATCTGTGACAAACTACAGTACTTGCTTCTGGCTGTGACCGTTGCACACAGGGGTACTGCATTTGACACAGCAATCAGCAGTTTTGCGGTCTTTCTTCCTGGGAGACAACCTGCACTTCCGCTGGCGATATGTGTCTGTTCCCTCCGGACGGGTCGCAGTGGTCTTTGTCACTCCGACCTTTTCCATTGCGGCTGTGATGTAGGCAGGTAGGTTTGGAGTACCTTTGTATAGACATTCAGAGTGGCGACGTCAATCATGTTATACCAGAGCACCATGGGCCATCTCTGGGTGTGGTGTTTGCAGGTGTAGTTGCCAACCATCTGGTCCATTATGCCCAGTCCTCCTCTTGTCTGATTGGAGAAGAGGATTGCTTCTGGCTTTTTCTTTGGGCTGTATTCATCCACCGTAATTCTGTGGTGCATTGTGCTAAGCAGAAGAACAGCCTTCCCCTTCTTTCTTACATAGCTGATCATGGTCATGTTGCCATTGAACCCAAATTCGGTGCTCTGGACCTCTCTGGACCTGAATCCACTGTGCAACCGACAGACAATGCCTTCCCCAAGATTCTTCTGGACATCTTCTCCTGGTTGTCACCCTAGGTACAAGATCCCATTAATTGCATATGGGCTATGTGCATCACAAACCCAGAATGATCTTAATCCCCTACTTGGCGGACTTGCTCGGCATGTACTGAAGAAGCTGGGTCCTCCCTCTGAAAGGCACGAGTTGTTCATCCACTGTCACACAATCACTGGGGATGAATTTGAACTGGCAGTTGATCAGGAACAGGTCCCATATGTGGCGGAAGGGTGCCAGGTTATCTGTTTGAAGTCGGTCGGCCCTGGTCCACTTTTCATCAAAGCGTAAGAACTGGCAAATGTCTTCGAATCTTTGACTTGGCATAGTGGCCTTGTACAACGGGCTGTGCGGACGGCTCCCGATAAGCGTATGTACAGGCACATCCCAGTTCTTCTTGCTTCCTGCAAGAATGGTCAATCCAATGAAGGCCACCAGCTCATCTTTGGTTACAGTTCTCCACTCTCTTTTCGTGTCTGAGGCTGCTCTTTCTCCCTACTTGTTGGTGCATGTCAGCACCACTTCTATTATATTATCAGACATGAACTCCCCCCATGCATCTACTGGGGAGACAGTCCTAAGCCCAGGTACAGGTCCTCACCAAATACGTATCAAACTGTGACTTGGTGTTACAGCCTGTCTGGGGGTAACTCTGCCCAGTAATAGCCCTTGTGGGTCCGTCGGCCAGGCATAACATCCACGGCCTCTTCAGACGACTCATCAGGGGAATGTGTGTGTCTGACAGCCCTTGTTCAGTGGAGGGACAATAGGCTGGGTCTTCCATGTCTAAGACATCAGAATCAATGACTGCGTCTGGCTCGTCATTACATTCAGCCTGGATCATTTGCAGGACACGGTCCACAGAGAGCGGAGCTGGGCTCCTATTAGCCTTTTTACTATGGATAAAATAAAGACATTTAACCAGCAAAGTGATCACACTTTAGAATATATCTCTAAAAATTAAGTTCAAGAGAAATGATTTACAACTCATAAGAACCGTCCGCGGATGTGGAGAATGTGCACAGTGCAGCAGAGGTTGTCTGGCTAGTTGACGGCCTCAGTTGTGTGTGTAAAGGCCTTGCTGGATGTTGAGAACACCTGCCGGGCTACTGGGGGCTGGGAATGGGGTTGCGAATGTCCACCATCTTGCCGGAGGCTCGGGTTGTGAATCTGGAGGCGTTTCATGGGGCTGCTGAAGTCGGCGCCCGGTCGGAGAGCTTGCTGACGCCGGGTGTGTTGATTGGAAAGTTCCAGCAGAAGTGATTAACTGACAATAGGTGTCTGAGTGGGACACTAAAAGTGGCTAAATAGTAAAGGTTCGTCCAAAAATCCATCAAACCTATTCGGGGTCATTTGTGACCCCGCATGTGGATGAGTGGGTTAGTGATACAAAAACTTGTAATGTCTTGAAAAAAATTCATTGTTTTAAAAATGAAAATGGCCTCATGTCACAGACATATTTTATGAGAAACACCTGGAATATGACGATATTACAAGCTTTTAATTTGAAGCTGCTGAAGAAAAACAACCAATGGGGTCATGCCTGAGCCCACAAATGCATCCAAGGATTAAAGAAAATATAACTCACCTGGAGCCAATTGCTTGTGTCTGTCCATGATGACGGCAGTAAGAGGTGCAAAGAACACTCCGTACATCTGGATGTAGGCGAACACATTGGTGTAGTGACTCACTGGAGGTGTATGGGGGCGGGTGAGGCAGAGAGGGCCAAAGTATTAGGAAGTCAAGCAAGTTTCCACCATCATGACCTTAACTCCCTCCTTTAGTGTATGAAAGTGATTTATATCTAAAACGGTTGGAGGAACTGATTCAGTTTGATGCCTTACCCATGTTTTGGTCATTATCGGTCAGTTGGGTGAGGATGGGGTTGACTTGTGCCAAATAGAAGGAGTGACAGAACACACTGGTGACCAACCATACCAGGTGCCACAGGAAGAGCCAGGAAAACAAACAGCTCCAGAAAATAGCTTCTAGATGGGGAGTGGTAAAAAGTAAAATCTATTTTCAGCAAAATGAAAATGGTGTTGGGTCACATGGTTCAGGGCCCAGTCTTCTTTATCAAGCTCAACTGATTCCTAGATATATGCTTGGAAACCTGATCAGTCATTTGCTTGTAATCAAATTTCACCCACTTCCGTCCAAACAACTGAAAAATAATTTGTTTTTAATGATCATATTAAATCACTTAACTATTAAAGAAAATTTGTTCACCACCAATAAGAAGTACTCTTCACATATCCCTTTGTGGAAATTCTTATTTTTTCACTCATGGTTAGTATATTTTTTGAAACATGTATATGTGTTTACAGACCCCTGAAACAAACACACACACGACGGGTCTGTAGGCATGCAAAGTATATACAATGGGAGGCAGAGTGATGGGCAGCTCCTTCGTGGTGCACCCCAATTGAGCAGCTTGTACGGGGGATGATGTCTTGCTCAAGGGAACCTTGGCAGTGCTCAAGAGGTGAACTGAAATCTCCCATTGTCAGCTCACGCTCCAAATGTTTTAGCCCACACTGGTCTTGACTTCTGGTCCCCAGCCCAAGACTTGGTAGACTGAGCTACTGCCGCCACCCGAAAAAACATTTTGTTGCCTAACGTGAGGTGAAAAATCTAGTGACTGATATGACTAATTGTAGTCATGACCAGTTTTGCTCTGACAATAGACACAGCACTCTTACTACTAGATTAAAATGGTGCTTTCTTCGATCACAGTCATAGATAGTCATACCTTTCTCCTGCTTGGGGCCATGCAGTCTCGTAGATGGATCTGAGGCTTCTATTCTCTTGTCTTTTTGATTCCTGTCAAACTCTAATTTGGTTATTTCTTCCCACTGTCCTTCATCCTCTACTCTTTGTCTCCTTCCGCCGGGGCAGCCCAGTCTGTCAGAACAGAAGTTTGGTGGTGAAGACAACTTAATGACCACAGGTTAACCTTCATCAGGATGAACACTTTGTTCTACCCATAGGTGAAGTTTTCCGGCAGTGGGTAGGGGATGTGTCCCATAGGCATGAGGAAGAGAGTACACAGTAGGAGGCCTACGCTACACAATGTGAGGAACAGGAAAGATCCATGGAAAGACACTCCGCCTTCATGCAGCAACTAATGGAAGGACAGAAAGAGGAATGTTTTTGACGGACCAATTAGCACTGAGGTCGAATTCAAAGTGAATTCATTACCTTTATGAAGAGAAAGACCACAGCCGAGGAGCCGTAGGCTCCGCTGTAGACGGTCATGATGGTCGAGCGACGTGAGTCAAAAAGGTTTCCCACCTGGTGAAAGAAGTGTTAAGTCGTCCTTGTTTTGTTCTCCTCATCATAGACATCCACACAGCAGCATTCACACTACCTGTTTGATTGTAAAGGTGTGACTACGACAGGCATAGGCAGACTACAGCCCGTTGGCCATGTACGGCCCGTCAAGCGTCATAATCCGGCCCACCTAAATGTATGAACTATATAATTTTGTGAAATAAATGCATTTGGAGAATATTTTTTACAATAAGCCTTGCATATTTATGCTTGGCTGACTGTTAAAGGTCAAAACCTTTTTTATACAGTAATCCCTCGCTGATTCGCACTTCAAAATGCACGGCTTCACTACATCGCAGATTTGTAGTAGGTAGTCACGTGATACCGTAATGTAGCCGCAAGAGGGCACAAGCCAGTGTCTTACTGTGCTGGTCCCAAGCCCAGATAAATACAGTGGGTCGTATCAGGAAGGACATCTGACGTAAAACTTTTGCCAAATCAAACGTGCAAATCAAATCTATGACTTCCGTACCGGATTGGTCGAGGCCTGAGTTAACAACGACTGCCATCGGTGCTGTTCACCTACAGGGTGCCGGTGGAAATTGGACTACTGTCAGTCGCAGAAGGAGAGGAGGAAATTGTGTTCGTACGAAGAGAGAGAAGAGGAGTGCCAAGAGTATAGGACTGAGACTGGGGACGTTTAATGTTGGAACTATGACAGGAAAAGGTAGAGAGTTGGTTGACATGATGCAGAGGAGGAAGATAGACATACTATGTGTCCAGGAGACCAGGTGGAAAGGTAGCAAGGCTTGAAGTTTAGGAGCAGGGTTCAAGTTGTTTTATCATGGTCTAGATAGGAAGAGAAATGGAGTAGGCGTTATCTTTAAAGGAGGAATTTGTTAGGAATGTCTTGGAGGTAACAAGAGTGTCAAGATAGAGTGAGGACCCTGAAGCTAGAAATTGAAGGTGTGATGAGAAATTCTGGTTGGACTTTGTTGAAGTGATGAAGAGCATACCTAGAAGTGAGAGAGTTGTCAATGGTGCAGACGTCAATGGACATATTGGTGCAGGAAACTGAGGTGATGAGGTGGTAATGGGCAGGTTTGGAGAGGAACGCAGAAGGACAGATGATAGTTGTCTTTGCAAAAAGGATGGAAATGACTATAGTGAATACTTTCTTCCAGAAGACGCAGGAACACAGGGTGACCTATAAGAATGGAGGTAGGAGTACATCTTGTGTCGACGGTGTAATCTGAAGGAGATCGGTGACTGCAAAGTAGTGGTAGACGAGAGTGTAGCCAAACCGCATAGGATGGTGGTGTGTAGGATGACTCTGGTGGTGAGGAAGATGAAGAGGGCAAAGACAGAGCAGAAGACGAAATGGTGGAAACTGAAAAAGGAAGAGTGTTGCATGACTTTTAGGAAGGAGTTAAGACAGGCTCTGGGTGGTCAGGAGGTGCTCCAAGATGACTGGACAACTACAGCTAATGTGATCAGGGAGACAGGTAGGAGGGTACTGACTGGACACCATAGCGAACTTCTTGTTCACTATGGTGATGGACAGGCTGACAGATGAGGTTAGACAGGAAGCCCCACGGACTATGATGTTTGCAGATGACATTGTTATCTTTAGTGAGAGCAGGGAACAGGTGGAGGAGAAGCTAGAGAGGTGGATGTTTGTCCTGGAAAGGAGAGAAATGAAGGTTAGCCGCAGTAAGACAGAGTACATGTGTGTGAATGAGAGGGAGCCAAGTGGAAGAGTGAAGTTACAGGGAGAAGAGATCAAGAAGGTGGAGGATTTTAAGTACTTAGGGTCAACAGTCCAAAGCAATGGAGAGTGTGGAAAAGAGGTGATGAAGCGTGTCCAGGCAAGATGGAATGGGTGGAGAAAAGTATCAGGTGTGATGTGTGATAGAAGAGTTTCCGTTAAAATGAAAGGTGTACAAAACTGTGGTGATAAAATCAATTTTGTTTGGTCTAGAGACAGTGTCACTGAGGAAAAGACAGGAGACAGAGCTGGAGGTAACAGAGATGCAGATGCTGAGGTTCTCTCTAGGAGTGACCAGGATGGATAGGATCAGGAATGAGTATATCAGAGGGACAGCACGTTAGAGGTTTTAGAGATAAAGTAAAAGAGGCCAGACTGAGACGGTTTGGACATGTCCAGAGGAGAGATAGTGAATATATAGATAGAAGGATGCTGAGTTTTGAACTGCCAGGCAGGAGGCCTAGAGGAAGACCAAAGAGGAGGTTTATGGATGTAATGAGGGAAGACATGAAGGTAGTTGGTGTGAGAGAAGAGGATTCAAAGGACAGGGCTAGATGGAGGCAATTGATTCGCTGCGGCAACCCCTGAAGGGAAAAACCGAAAGGAGAAGAAGAAGTCACGTGATACCGTATGCGCATGCTATTGGCTGACTGCATCCGCGTGTGTGCTGTGTTCCAAGACTCACGGAACGCAGCACACTTCCGTGTAGTAAAGAAACATTTTTCTTTAATACAAAGTGTTTTAAACAGTCTGTAAGAGTGTGGGAAAAAGTAATACAGATATAAAATGGTTTAACATCAGTATGGGGAGGATTCATAAATTACCATAAATAATCAAATAAATAATTAACTGCTATATCGCAGAATTTCCTTGTGTGTGTGGTCCTGGAACGCATTAACCGTGAATAACGAGGGATTACGGTAATGTTTGGGTTTTTTTGCATTAGAACAAATAAACACTCCATCCATCTCATCCTCAACTTGCCTGCTTGTCAAACTTTAACTCTGTGTTGCCTTGCAGTCAAAAAGTTTGCCCACACCTGGTCTGAACAAACCTGAATATTGGTAATGTAGAAGATTGATCCAGAAGTGATGAGACATGGCAGTGCCGGGTACAGTAGAAAGGGGGTGTCTGTGTTTGAGGGACATAACAGAGACAGAGGTGTTGTGAAACAGAAAGGAAATGGTCTGTATCATGTTTGTATCATATACCTGTGTTTGACATCGAGATGGACAGCGTTCCAAAAGTGAACAAACATCTACAGGTAGTTATTGAAATTGAACAAGGTCAGTACATTTCAATGTGGAGGTGGGGTGGAGATTCATACCTTAGTTTGAGAGGACATTGAAATGATGTGCAGTAGGTGGCCGTGAGTGGAAACTGGATTGTGGTTCTTTGTTTCTGCTTTTCTTTCCTGTTTGTGTACCTGTGGCTGTGGCCACACATACCTGATGAGCAGGCAGTACCAGAACTTCAGGTGATTTAAAAAAAAAAAAATTTTCATGTGCAAACATGACCTGACCAAGTCCTGACCTGACCAGACTACGAAGAAGTATAAAAACACATAGATGTATGTTAATATATTACCATACGCTCATACCGAGTGTGAAACTAATATAACTACACAGTTCAAGGTGGGACCAGATGACCAGGTCAATGTAACACTCAACAATAACGTTTAATTCATTGGGTTTTGCTTCCACTACTCCCTGGCCTAACACTGGACCCTTTTTGCAGTCAGGACATTTCCCCCACCACTGGTACACACCCCAGCTTCCTCCCCACAGGAGAAGCAGACAATGAGGTCACTAATGAAACTCTAGGGGCACAGATTGGCATTCAAATGGAAGCACTGCCAGTTCTCAAGAAATTCAGTGTACGACATGGTAACCCTATATGCCTCATATTACACATCAAAACACCCCAGGTTCCTCCAGCCCGGGTGTGACTTCTCTTAAACTTCATGTACTTATGTATGAGGTGAGCACAGAGTACAAATGGAAGGCTCTAGAACCAGCAGACCTCTGGTGATATAAAATCCACTGTAGGACTTGGCCATTCTGCCTGATTGGGTTTCTCCTGAACGCTCCCAAAAACAAACATCAAATTACAAACAGTCTAAAGGTGATTGTGACGTGCACACATTGCCATGATACTAGTTACTGTGGTTCCATAGTGGTCGAAGATGAGCCCCACAGGGAAGCGTGTTATTATGTTGGTAAAGAAAGAGATAGTTATGATCCATGTGAAGTGTTCATCCCGACGGCTGCAATCTGGAAGAAAGAAATGAAAGTAAGAAAAGCATACATGTGCTTAGATTTGGCTGCATTGTTTTAATGGTGACATGAAGGTAAGCAGACACCTTCAATACCCTGAAGCTGAACTACTTTTATTATAAGTCACTAATCCAGGCTCACATTTACATGTTCAAATACCTGCAAAGACAGTGTGGCCTTCCTCCCTGGTGACATTGATGCAATATCCAGAGAAGTATCCATCAAGCTTCAGCACATACACCAGAGAAGCCCAACCAAAGGAAATCCCTGTGATGAACAACGTCTCAAGAACCCAGACCCCAGCGTCCACCAGTATTTCCACTTGTCTCAATGTCTCAACATGCTGCCTGTTGATTCTGCCTGTCATTTGCTGTCACAGCTGATTGTTCTTTGGAGTGGCTCATGCCATGTCAGTAGGGTTTACATGAACAACATGGAAGGAAATATTACTGATCTGTGGGCTTTGAAAACCACTTGTAGATTGAAAGTCATGAAAACATCAAAGTATTTGACAAGAGTTGAAAATCAGTCACATCAAACTGTCTCAATAGTGGTAATGCGTCGTGATGGCAAATAGAGGCTTTCTGAAGCTCTGAACCTTCTTTGTGTCACAAAGTGGTTCCAGAGATGGACAGAGTACTTGACCCCAGTACTTGTGTAAGAGTACAAATACTTTTGGTCAAAATTTACTCCGCCCAGAGTAGCCCAGTCAATACATTACTTGAGTAAGAGTAAAAAAGTACTTGCTTTTAAATGTACTTAAAGTAAAAGTAAGCGTAAGAGTAAATTCCTTTTTTAAAAAAAATCTTTGATGAGAATGGACCTGACTGAATGTCATTTTACAATTTTATATATAGTACCTTGTAGCTCTTGTTTCAGAGAAAAGTCTTTGAAACCACCTGAGCTGATGTGCCTTCCCCAACATCTATAAACATGGAAATAAAATTAATGGAATCATCAAAGAGGAAAATTATGTCATTTTCACATTTTATTAAACAATCCCCCCCTTCCATACACACACAAGACCAAATGGAGCCATGCAGGCCCAACCAACTCGTTTAACTGGGGACCAACTGGAACCCCTAAAGGACACACTGGTGGACTACTGGTTGAGAACCACTGCTTTACAACAAACTAAATCTCTGCTTTCAACAACTCAATCTTTACAGGAAGGACACATCCCAGTACCACAATATTGGTCTCCCCCAGACTGTCTGCCCCCCCCCCCAATCTTTGTTTCTCCCCCTGCCTCCCAGTCTGTGTGTCTCTGTGGCCCTGTGTCCGCCAGTCTCTGTCAGTCTGTAGTACTGTAAAATTCAGTGACAAGAGGTCTCTAGGTGTGACTTTTGTTCTTCGGCAAACACAATAAGCATTTGAAAATGTACTTTTTCTTGTCTGAGTCCGCGTTATCCTTTTTCACTTCTACAAACTCGAACATATCTTTAAGATAAGGCAATGGGTTTTCTTCCTTCGCCTCATAAAACTCCAGCTCATCATGTTCATCAGATTCCGCGAAGGCTTCTTCGGCAGTCGCCATTGCCACCACGGTCTTGTTTTAAGCTGATTGGGTAGGGGATGACATATTTCCGTTTTTACGTAAATCCCAGTTGAGAACGTGTAGTGTGATAGGTTTCCTTCTTTGACGAACACTGCGTGTGGCCAATTGCATTTTAGGGGGAGGGGGGAACAAAAAAACAACAACAGGCAAATTAAAAGTAACAAGTATTCATGAGCCTTCTCAGAAATTCACTCGAGTAAGAGTAAAAATCTTTGCCTTGGAAATGTATTTGAGTAAGAGTAATAAGTATGAAAGAATTCTAGTATTTGAGTAAAGTAAAAATCCTCAGAATCTGTACTTAAGTACAGTACTTAAGTAAATTTACTCCGTTACTGTCCACCCCTGAGTGGTTCACTACCTGAGGCTTCATTCAGTTCCCTTATATCAGTGGTCCCCAACCTTTTTTTGCGCCATGGACCGGTTTCATCTAAGACAATATTTCACGGACCGGCCTTCATTTGCTCTATAATCGTTAATGACACCAGTACAGCTGTAGTCTAATAATAAATCATCCGCAGTGGTTTTATGTGAAATGCAGACATCAACAGACAATAAACAAACAAACAAATGCCGCTTCGCAAGGACAGGAGTTTAGAAATGGAAACAGGGTTTGCGATACTTTTTGGGCGATCTCAGGATAATCTGCCTTGATTTTAATCCAGTACACTGGACCGGTGGTGGGCGTGACAGACGTCACTTTTCAAAATAAAACATCTTTCCGACTCCGAAATAAATAAAACGGAAGCAATATAAATCATTTTTTAATTCTGTGCGGCCCGATACCAAATGAACCACGGACCGGTAGCGGTCCACGGCCCGGGGGTTTGGGACCACTGCCTTATATGACATCTACTGTCAGTAAGAATCATCGTTCATTTGCATTTATCATCAGACTAGATGAAATCGTCATCCAAATGAATGCCTGCAAATGTTACGCTCCACTTGTGTATAATAGTACTTATTGAAATAGCAACTTATTTATTCAGTTTATTTACTTTTTTAATTTGTTTATTTTTCTTCTTTCCAGACATGTTATTACAACATGTTTCACTTTCATCAGCGTTGAAACATCATCAACAACATCCGAAAAGAAAAAAAAAGGGTTAACGGGTGGAAGCCATTGGCTTGTAAGATTCCTGTCCCCTAAATCATCAACAAAACATCTCTCTCATTAGAATATGTAATCAACAAACTCAGACATTAAAGGTCTTCAACCAGCTCATACATTGATTTTTGACAGACATTCATACCCTTATCCACTTCAGATATTAGCCTTTTACCCTAGAGCAGGGATTCCCAAACTGTGGTGCGCGCACCCCCTGTGGTGCGCGAGCTGCCGCTAGGGGGTGTGCGATTGTAATGGCAGCTGAGCACCTTGAAATACATAATTAAATCAATAATTTAAACACTTTTTAATGGAGGGTTAACAGTTTAAATATTTACATTCATTCATGTAAATCATTTGTAATTTTCAATTAAAAAAAGTTTTGGGAAAATTTTAAATAAAAAAAAAATACCCAAAATGCACTTGGCTTTCTCCTAGCTACGTGCTACCTTGTTGTGATAACAACAACAATATGCCGAAATGCATAACTAGTTGAAAACGGGCAGTATGTCCGGTATTAAATCTGGGAGAAATGAAAGAGGACAGGATACATTGGCCCAACTGAGAGCTGTGCAGTCTACCAGGCTGAAGAAATCCAGCAGGAAAAAGAGAGTGATGATGACGAGACAGGGGAAACTTAAATGAGGAGCACAGAACACAGAAAACTCACCCGGACACTTCATCGGGAGAAGGGGGTAAAGAACACAATGAGACTCGTACTCGAAAGAGAAAACATGATGTTGAACTTGGGCCTATGTTATTTTGATTCTTTGTGGCGGAGTAGCATATTTGTTACCATTTAATAACTTAGTTTGTTAAATAGGTCTACTTGTTACATTGCAGGGCTCGAAA
Organism: Antennarius striatus; assembly: GCF_040054535.1. Classification (NCBI taxonomy): domain Eukaryota; kingdom Metazoa; phylum Chordata; class Actinopteri; order Lophiiformes; family Antennariidae; genus Antennarius; species Antennarius striatus. The sequence goes on along the minus strand of NC_090783.1, from coordinate 9,576,426 downwards.
TTGCGCACATTTTGGTCGCATATGCGCCCAAATTTTTATCAGTGCGACTATTAAATATATTTGGGAGCACCGGTACGACTAGGGAAAAAAATCTGGTGCGCCTTTTTTTGTGAGACCGCGCTCCTGCGAGGAACCAATGAGAGCGCAGCTGCTCTCCTGGGCGAGGGAGAGAGGAGGAATGGAGATGGATGGAGTGTCTCTATCGCTCCGTCACTGAATTGCTTTTGGGTAGGTGCTCCTAAAGTCTTTGCTGGTGCTACTAACTTCTACATTTGGGAGCACCAGTGCTACCAAGAAAAAAAGTTAATTTTGAGCTTGCATAGTAATAACTGCTGTTCATCACTCATCTGTAGTCGGCTTGCTCGGCGACCATTTTGACTTAAAATATTATTATTGTCATTTTTATATTGTTACTATTATTCTTCCCACCGTTTCTAAAGTGAAAGATCATTAGGCCCATTATTTCACAATCTATTCTGTGTTAACAGGAGCCTACATTATTAAACTTGATACCTATATGGCTATAAAAACGCCTGTTTTTTTTTTTTTCGTGTTTTGGGCATTGGGGTGCGTCAGCTAAGTCGGGAGGTAGAAGTGGGTGCGCGGACTGAAAAGTTTGGGAATCGCTGCCCTAGAGCATAACCATGTTTACATTCTTCATAGGAACACAAGGTTTGTTATCATAGATAGTCAAAACTATACGTTGATCTTGCCAGTGTTCTCCACAAGAATATAATGATCACCTTCACCTCTTTCAGCAGCAAGTGTTTATACAAGAATAAACCAGTTTGTTGCAGACACTTTCACAGTTACACATGGTATTATATTGTCAAAAGATATCAACATGCTCTTTAAAGTCTCAAAGTTAATGTTATCCCATGTTATCACAAATACATATTTTTTGTTTTGTTTTTTGTTTTGTTTTTTATTCATTAGTCCATGTTTCTTGTAGGGTAGTTCAAGTCTGGACCCCAAGGAGCAGAGACTGACACAAACGTAAAAATAAACAGTTGTATTGCTCAGGCAAAAACACAAGTGAGCAATGAAACCGAAACAACAGAGCAAAAATTAACAAAAATCCACAACACTGAAAAGAGCATGTAGCAAAGCGAAGACTAGGAACACTAGCATCACGAACACAGGACAAAATAATCTGGCACCCTCCAAGGGAAAAGCCAGGCCTTTTCAGATGAGGCTGATGAGCAGAGTGGGAACTGGTGTGGCTCGTCAGCCGCTACGATCCAGCCACACCCTCTGCCACAGCTTGACCTGTCAAGAGATAATGAGCTTCACATAGTAACAGACTGGGAACATATCAAATGAACAGAATCATGACAGTACCCCCCCCCCCCTTAACGGACGCCACCTCATGGCCTGCCTGGCTTGTCCGTGTACAGACTATAAAAGTCACTCAGGAGATTCTTGTCCAAAATAAGGGAGCGAGAGATCCATGAGCGCTCCTCCGGACCATACCCCTCCCAATCCACCAAGTACTGAAAACCCCTACCCCATCTCCGTACATCCAACAATTGCAGGATGGTGAAGGCACGATGCCCATCGACGATCCGGGGGGGTGGAGGGGGCTCGGCCGGAGGGCACAGAGGGCTAGAGGAAATTGGCTTCAGAAGTGAAACATGAAAGGCTGGGTGGACATTCAGAGAAGGAGGTAGCTTCAGTCTAACCACACTGGGGTTAACGATACGTTCAATTACGTAAGGGCCAAAGTACCTGGGCGCCAGTTTCCTAGATTCCACCTGAAGTGGAAGATCCCGAGAGGACAGCCAAACCTCCTGGCCAGGCTGATAATCGGGGGCTGGTGTGCGACGATGGTCTGCCAATCTACGAATTCGAGCGGCAGTATGGGTGAGAGCTGCTCGGGCTTCACGCCAGACCCGCCGAGCACGCTGGAGGTGCCCCTGCACAGAGGGGACTGCCACATCGTTCTCCTGAGCTGGGAAGAGTGGGGGCTGGAAACCATTAGAGGCCATGAACAGGGACATACCAGTAGCGGAGCAAACCAGAGTGTTGTGGGCATACTCGACCCAGGGAAGATGGTTGGACCAGGAAACAGGATTCTGAGATGCCACACAACGAAGAGCTGCCTCCAGGTCCTGATTAGCTCGTTCTGTCTGGCCGTTGGTCTGTGGGTGATAACCAGATGACAAGTTGGCTGACGCCCCTAATGCCTCGCAAAAAGCCTTCCACACCTGGGAGGAGAACTCTGGACCTCTGTCGGATACAATGTCCCAGGGAATTCCATGCAACCTAAAAACATGCTGGACAAGCAGAGCAGCAGTCTCCAAAGCAAAGGGTAACTTGGACAACGGATTAAAATGCACAGCCTTGGAAAAACGGTCAACGATAGTCAATATGGTCGTATTTCCTTCCGACGGAGGCAGGCCAGTGACAAAATCCACCGCTATGTGCGACCACGGTCGATGAGGAATAGGCAGGGGGCGAAGAAGGCCGGCAGGGGGATGGTGAGACGCCTTGTTGTGGGCACAGACAGGGCAAGCGGCGACATACTCCTTAGCATCTGCACTCATAGAAGGCCACCAGAAATGCTGTTGGAGAGCCAGAGAGTCCGATGAAAGCCTGGATGGCAAGCCAACTTAGAATTATGCCCCCACTGGAGCACAGGAGTTTGAACAGGTGGGGGCACGAACAGCCGGCCTGGTGGACAAACCTCAGGCGACAGGTTACCAACTTGAGCCTCCTGAAGAAGCCTCTCAATGTCCCACATGGCTGCTCTCAACACACAGGAAGAGGGCAGGACAGCGGCTTCAGAAGAATCCTCCACTGAAGATACAAACTGATGCAAAAAAGCATGAGGCTTGTTCTTCCGAGACCCAGGCCGGTAGGTGAGATCTACTGGCGCAGGTGCAGTAGGTGTGGGCGTTACAGAAACATGAACGGCAGAATGCAAGCAATGTGAGTGGCAGAACAAACTCCAGTTGGTGATTGCAGAGGAAGCCCAGTCTATATGTGGGTTGTGGAGCTTTAACCAGGGGAGACCTAACACTAATGGGGAACTGGGGGCAGAAATAATATACAGTAATACCTCTGTACTCGACCATAATCCGTTCTGAGGTGGTGGTTGAGCACCGATTTGTTCGACCACCGAAACCAATTTTCCCATAAGAAATAATGGAAAGTATTTTAATCCGTTCTTACCATTTAGAAAAATACCTAAAATATTATAAGAACGTGTATCTAAACAACAATGAATACGTAAATGTGCACAAGCAGTACATGATAAAGATAAAGCATTATAAACCATTTTGTATAATTTACTTTACATTTTAGAGAGTGGTTGATGGCACTAGCGTCATCATGGAAGGGGAATCCCTTCCATGATGACGCTAGTTAACGCTCCTTCAGGGGTTTTCTCCCTTCTCTCTCTCTTCCGTGGAGGTGAATCTGGCTGGGCAGTAGCCTTCCTCTTTTCTTTAAGAAGGAACCTGTCCATTGTCAGTTGCTTCTGCTTCAAGATAGTGGAAATGGTTGACTTTGCCATTTCGTACTGCGACGCGAGGTCGGACACTCGTACACCACTTTCATATTTTGCTATAATTTCTGGTATTGTGTACGTAATTTGCGTACGTGTTACTCCACTGGCAGTCTGAGTCGAACTGACGCTTACCCGCTGGTCGAGGAGTGCAGCCAAGGAGCGCGTTCGGGTCGACTCGGCTAGTCGAGTACCAAAAATCTGTTCGGGGTCCGATACATTTTCTACTCAAATTTTTTGGTCGAGCACTGATTTGGTCGAGTATAGAGGCGGTCGAGTACAGAGGTATCACTGTACAGGTAAAGTAGCTTGCAATGGTTTCCAGACAGCAACAAGGACAACCTATGAAGCAACAATTAAAAAAGAAATTAAAACTTAAAATGTTTGTCATTCATTATTCTTTGGGATTGTGCTTTTATTCCTGACACTGTGCTTAGTGTACTGAATGATTGTAATTCAGGTATTTTTACTGAGGAACAGCAATTTTTTTCATCGTGGAAGGGCTCAGTGGATATCTTTTTTTTGTTTGGAAACAACTTCTCCAGCCTTAACCGACACCCTTACAAAGGGATTGGAAGAGGCTAGTGTCACAGAATAATTTTGTCCAACTTAAACAGATTTGGATCCACAGTGTGATGCATCCCCCAGTATTTAAATGGATTTTCTGCTCGGTCCAGAGGAGGAGCAACTGGATATCGCTGTACTTCAATGAACACATCAGCAGTGTCCTTTTTTGATCGTCTTGCATTTCCTGCATTGCCGCGGTCGCAAGACCCCCGACACCTGGCACCACCTACTCAAGGGGGCCAAGTAAAGTCGATGTGTCCATCAGAAGCCAAAGAACACAAAGCCAACTAATGACAAGAAGTATAAAAAATGCATCATTGGCCAGGAGAGCAGCACGTTGTTAGGATTTATCTCTGAGCAAAAATCATCTTTCAAAACAAAATTACAAGTCTTAGGGATGGGATCCATCACATACTGCCAAACGTCAATCACATAGCAGAGGTTAAAACTAGCAATATTCTGGAGCGCTTTCAGCAAACGGAACTGTCTGATTTAAATCCCCTGATTTCCTCTACTAAACCCTCCACCAGTTTGCTTTATAATATCCGAACTATGCTTCTTATTAACACTGATCAATAAACCCAAATGTTAATGTTCGTTGCTAGTGGTGGTGAATTCTCTCTCTAGGTGGGTGGAAGTTTTGGGCTCTTTGGGTTGCACATTCATTCCTAATAATAGGGCACCTGATGGTACACTGATCAAAAACTCCATGGGTTAAGAGCATTCGTCTGATCTCACAATGGCTTGGTTTGAGAAACAGAAAAACCTGACTACTGCAGTTTTTGTCCCTCTCATGTCCATGATTGCGGTGCTTCCTTTGAGTGGTTGCTGTTGTATTCCTTGTCTTTGGGCTCTCTGTGTTCGTGCATTGACTTGGATGTCACAGTTTAGGGTCTATGTTCCTTTTTCATGTGTTGCTACTGCTAACACGTGTTCACTTTGTGCCTTTAGCTGCTCTCTCAGCAACTTTATTGGGAGATTTTGGGATTAGAATAAATTTCTTTCTGGGGAGGATGTTACTTAGACAGAGTTAATTGGAAGTATACATAGGCAGGGATGGGCTGAAGGCAGAAGTCCGTTTGGAGAGCGGACACGTTATTGAGGCCCAATGTCTGTCCTAACGCACATGCAGTATTCCCTCAATACTTGCCGTTAATGTGTTCCAGAACCACCCACAAAAGGTGAAAGTCCGTGTTATAGCAACCAAATTTATTTTATTTTTTACATATAAACATTTCTTAGTACTAAAAACTCGACCATTGAAAGCACAGCGTTATGGGACAGCGGTAGAATGGTATGAAACCATGGTATACAACAGTTGTAGTCAAACTAGAGGCCGCAGGCCACGTATGGCCCATTAAGCCTCACGATCCAGCCAAATTGCATTAATTCTAATTTTTAAACATGTTTTTTTACAAGTCATTTGCATTAATACAACTAGACACTCGATCCACTCCATCCTCAGCTGGCCCACCTGCCAAACTTTAGTACTGTGTGTGGTCCACCAGTTAAAGAGTTTGCCTATGGCTGGTGATGTATTCCTGTGTGGACTCAGCATTTGTGAAGTGAGACTGGTATCAGTCGGTTCTGCTTCGTGGAGCATGTTTCACTTCCTTGTAAGGCAATATACGTTGTGCCCTTCAATTGTATTAAGGTGTTACCATATATAGAAATGAAAGTATATGCATTGTAACTTGTATCTAAAAAGGATGTCATCTGAAGGTAGTGTTACTGAGAAGAGACAGGCCTGTTAGTTTCACGTGGGAACTGAGTGTGGTGTAATATTGCCTGATGTTAAGACACGCCTACTGAATAACATAAATACTAAGTGATTTCTGTATTTGATTGCACACTAGTACTGCATTTTGTATAAGCCTATTGTGCCCAGAATATTCTGTAATAAAGCTTCGAAGGATTTTTCATCTGTTTCCAGTCTTTCTTCATGACCAACATTCTCACTACCCAAAAACAAACGAACACGCGGAGCCTCAAGGAGAAAAGCTTCCAACACTGGACTGGATGTTCATTTTGTGCTTGTGCAATACCCGTCTTCAACACTGTCTTCAGTACACCTTGTGCACATCTTTGACTGCAAATGTGACAAAAACGCTTTGAGTACCGCAAAACCCAAAAACTTCTGGCGTAATTGTTTATGGTACTCCTCAGCGGACATACTACTATTACAATCGCTGCAAAGCTGGCATGACTTCTCTAGCATCTTGGTGTTTATGTCCCCCCTCCAGTGAGTCACTACACCAATGTAATGGCAGTCATCCAGCTGTTAGGAATCCTGTTTGCTCCCATTAATGGCCTCATCATGAACAGACAGAAGAACAGACTTCTCGCTCCAGGTTTGTTGTATTTTCAAAAAAATACTAAATTCAACTTCAACTACAGATCAGGACACAGAAATGTGCGTGATGTTTCCCAGTAATTACAATTATAATATCCATGAAAGTATCTCATTAATCACTTTTCTCCCTGCCCCGGGAGTTATTGTGTGAACTCGTCCTGAAATTTATGATAATCACTATTTATTTATTAATTAATAACTATCTATTTAAAGCCCAGGGTATCATACTGTATATGATACAGTTGACCTTTCAGGATTTTGAGGCTTATACATCATAAGTTTGATTATTTTTTTCTGAAAAACCATATGCATAAAATCATTTCTGCATTTTGTAAAATTCAAACTCATAAAAACAAATTTATTCCAAAAAATGTTTTTGACAAATTTGTCGGAAGGTTCCATTAAGACTTATTCTCTAAAAATGTGTACAGTCAGTCAGTTATTTTCTAACCCACTTAATCCGCTAACGCATGTCGCGGGGGAGCCGGTGCTTATCACTACAGCCTATCCCGGAAGTCTCAGGGCGTGAGGCGGGGGACACTCCGGGCATGACGCCAGTGTACCGCGGAGCCACATAGACACAAATGATCATTCACACACTCACTCACTCCTACGGACAATTTGGGACCGGCCAATCAACCTAAAGCGCATGCTTTTGGAGGTGGGAGGAAGCCGGAGAACCCGGAGAGAACCCACGAAGACACGGGGAGATGTGATTACATCCCGCTTCAAAGCGGTGATGTATTGTAATGGTCAGTGTTTGTGTGTTTGTCCGTCCATCCATTGGTCTGCCCGTTGGTCTGCCCGTTGGTCCGTTAGGCCACCAAATATCTTCGCATTCGTTGCAGATGGAAAGATGAAACAAAAAACGATGATGATGACCTTGACCTTGAGAAAACTCGGTCAAGGTCAAATTTCAACTTTTGTACACTCAGGAACTGGATAAGATAGAAAGAAAGAAAGCTAGTGCTTTAATCTATGAAAGTAGGTGAGACCACTAGCTTTGATCTTTGTCTTATGCAAGTAGGTAAGGGTAAAATTTCGATTTCAGTGGTGTCGCGGCATGTTGCAGTCTGTGACTGCCTCTGTTCTAGTTTTTCTGGCAATTGTTTAATAGTTCAGTCTTTAAAGGGTAACAGATGCTGAAGTACAGGTTAGTCTTTCATAGACCTCCCTTCATCGTTATGTGTCCCCTGTCCCACAGGAGAGTTCAAGAGGCAAGCTGACTTGCGTTTGTCATCTCCTGCCTTCCTCCTGACCTCCTGGCAATGTTTCCTCTTGTGTGTGTTTCACAGCTCCTGTCCTCCCTCGGCAGTTCTCTGCTTTGTTCTCTTTGTCTCCACCAGCTTCCCATCATCTCATTTTGGAAAGCTGTCAGGTACAGCAATGTGTTCATCAGCTTTGGTGGTGCTTCTCCAGTTTCCAATCCAGTACCTCATCCAGAACCAGCTCCACAAGTGATCCACTCTATGTAAGAGATCAGTGGTTTGTGGTGAGCCTTGCTTGACCATGAAGCAGCGGTTGAACACGTTTAATAAACTGGATGTCTCTTTAATCCTCCCTATTGTCCAATCATCTCCTTTTCACAGGTCAACATTGGCGTCACTTTGGCGCCTCTTTAAGTCTGCCTTTGCTGCAGGAAGCTGACTCAATGAAGGAAAACTGACCAAGAGCAATAAGTGGAAAAAATCAGTCTGTTCTCCAATGTGAAATGAACTTTACGTGATTATCCCCCGTAGGGGGAATTATCTTCCACACTACACACTGCTTGTTAGTTAGGGTTAGGGTTAGGGTTACTTACTGTATGCGTGTGTGAGTACAGGCCCGTGACACACACACAGTTACACACACACACACACACACACACACACACACACACACACACACACACACACACACACACACACACACACACACACACACACACACACACACACACACACACACACACACACACACACACACACACACACAAAGGGGGCCTGTAGGCATTCAAGTGATAGAGAGGCAGAGCGGCGGGCAGCTGGCACCTCCCACTGCCAGTTCACACTCTGATTAGCTTATTAAAAAGGTAGTGGGAGGAGCTGTTTCGCTCACACACTGTAGGCCAGTTTACTCATGAGTAACCATGACCTGGACAACTGAGAATAGTTTTTAAAAAAAACAATATACTGTACATATAACTGTATATATACTGTATCAAACGGGCCACATCCAGCATGCTATTCCAGGATAGCAACTGACTTCTTTTCCTTTCGGCTTTTCCCTTCAGGGGTCGCCACAGCGAATCAATTGCCTCCATCTAACCCTGTCTTCTGCATCCTCTTCTCTCACACCAACTACCTTCATGTCCTCATTCAAAACATCCATAAACCTCCTCTTTGGTCTTCCTCTAGGCCTCCTGTCTGGCAGTTCAAAACTCAGCATTCTTCTACCAATATATTCACTATCTCTCCTCTGGACATGTCCAAACCATCTCAGTCTGGCCTCTCTGACTTTATCTCCAAAACCTCTAACATGTGCTGTCCCTCTGATGTACTCATTCCTGATCCTGTACTTCCAGAGGCCTGTACCATAAAGCTTGATTAACCTAGCCGGGCTTCCTCCTACTTATCTGGCTTCACTTAACGAGACATTCGCCCTCCGGATTTTCGGTACCATAAAGCCGGCTATCAACTCACTAATGCAATTCAGGCTTGTCCACTCTACATCTACGCGTACTCACATAAAAAGGGCGGAGTTTGCTGCATGCGACCAATCACTAGGGGTGGGCGGATCGATCCAAATATCGATATTATCGATACTAAGCAAGTACTTGGATCGGATCGATACTATTGTCCTGTGATTGATACTTTGCTCCTCCACCAATTTTCTCAAAGCACCGCTTCTCTGTGCAAATAGCGCACCCCCCCCCCTCTCGCCCAGCGCCCCCTGCTACTCTCCGAGTCTCTGCCTGAGTGAGTGACTCAGGCACACCTTTACCCCCTCCCCCAACATGGCCACTGGCCTGCTGCATCCTCCGGACAGAGACAATGTGCTCTGGCAGAGGCTTCTCAGCCAAAAAAATCAACAATACCCATGTACAGTAATCTGTTTTTCACAATGTAATTGGGTATCAATTTTAGGAGATTGGTTCAATGGTTACATGTTCACCCAGTTGAAAAAAAATCTTGTTTTACTAAGGGCTACAGCTATCCATTACCCAAGGAATCGATTAATCTATTGATTAATTCTATTAGTAAAGTAATCAGATAAAAATACAAGGTTCACAATATGTGATTGATATTATTATTTATGTGACTGCTTTCCTATTTGGTCTGAATTGTAATGACATAAACAAAAGTTATATAGTGAATGAGAAGAAATACCATTTCCATTAGTGTAATATTTATTACCCCAAAAATGAGTCTCTCATAATCTCTAAATTATTGTGAACCATGTAAATTAAAGTGCTAAACAAACTTTAATTCCTGAAATAACATTACATTACGTTTTTTTTGGTTTGACTCTCTTGACTTTTGTTCTGAAACAGTTGTTGTAGTAGAAGTATTTTATTTTTTTATACTGTTAAAGTTTGCATTGTAGTTATTAAAAAATGAAACATTTTTATTGGCTAAAATATTTGTGCTGTATTTATCACAATTATAATAAACTGACTCGGGGGGGGGGGGTCAATTATTCAATGATCATGACATTTCCAAGCAAAAAGTATCGGTATCCTATCGGTATCAGCCGATACTACCCTGTATTTACTTGGTATCGGATCGAGACCAAAATTCCCAGTATCGCCCACCCCTACTGTGCACCAAGATCCACCGGGTTCCCATAAAACGGACAGGCCATTTTCCAAGAGAACTGATTGGTCAGTAGGTGGGGCTTTTATACCTGCTGAGCTCTTATCCTGAACTTACCCTGCTCCGGAGCAGGTTAGGTGTTCAGCATAGTTTACCACGACAATGTAGCCCGATAGAAAGTAAGCCACCTTTATGGTACCGAAAAGCCAGGGTTAAACCTGAAGTTATCTCGCTAAGCCGTAATCCAGTTTTATGCTACAGGCCTCTGGTCATTCCCAAAGAGAACCTCAGTATCTTCATATCTGCTACCTCCAGCGCTGCCTCCTGTCTTTTCCTCAGTGACACTGTCTCTCGACCAAACAACATCGCTGGTCTCACCACAGTTTTGTACACCTTTCCTTTCATTTTAGCTGAAACTCTTCTTTTACACATCACACCTGACACTTTCCTCCACCCATTCCATCCTGCCTGTACACGCTTCTTCAACTCTTTCACCTCTCCATTGCTCTGGGCTGTTGACCGTAAGTACTTAAAATCCTCCACCTTCTTGATCTCTTCTCCCTGTAACCTCACTCTTCCACTTGGGTCCCTCTCATTCACATACATGTACTCTGTCTTACTGCGGCTAACCTTCATTCCTCTCCTTTCCAGGACAAACCTCCACCTCTCTAGCTTCTCCTCCACCTGTTCCCTGCTCTCACTGCAGATCACAATGTCATCTGCAAACATCTTAGTCCATGGAGATTCCTGTCTAACCTCGTCTGTCAGCCTGTCCATCACCATAGCGAACAAGAAGGGGCTCAGAGCTAATCCCTGATGCAGTCCCTCCTCCACCTTGAACTCCTCTGTCACACCTACAGCACATCTCACCACTGTCTTACAGTCCTCATACATGTCCTGCACCATTCTAACATACTTCTCTGCCACTCCAGACTTCCTCATGCAATACCACAGTTCCTCTCTGGGCACCCTGTCATGGGTTTTGTCCAGATCTACAAAAACACAATGCAGCTCCCTCTGGCCTTCTCTGTACTTCTCTATCAACATCCTCAAAACAACTACAGTGCATCTGTAGTGCTCTTTTTTGGCAAAAAACCATACTGCTGCTCACAAATGCTCACTTTTGCCCTTAGTCTAGCTTCCACTACTCTTTCCCATAACTTCGTTGTATGGCTCATCAGCTTTATTCCTCTGTAGTTGCCACAGCTCTGAACATCTTCCCTTGTTCTTAAAAATGGGCACCAGCACACTTCTCCTCCATTCCTTAGGCATCTTCTCACTATCTAAGATCCTGTTGAACAATCCAGTGAGAAACTCTACTGCCACCTTTCCTCAAAACTGACTGAGTGCCTTTCCACTCTTCATCCTCTTCAATGCCCTCCTTACTTCATCCTGACTAATTTTTGTTACTTCCTGGTCCACAACAGCCACCTCTTCTAGTCTTTGTTCTTTCATTTTCCTCGTTAATCAACTTTTCAAAGTATTCTTTCCATCTTCCCATCACACAACTGCCACCTGTCAATAGACTTCCATCCCTATCCTTAATCACCCTAACCTGCTGCATCTCTTCCCATCTCTGCATCTCTGTCTTGCCAACCTGTATAGATCAGTCTCTCCCTCCTTACTGTCCAACCTAGCATACAAGTCATCATAAGCTTGTTGTTTGGCCTTTGCTACCTCTACCTTCACCTTACGCTGCATCTCCCTGTACTCCTGTCTACTCTCCTCAGTCCTCTCAGTGTCCCACTTCTTCTTAGCTACCCTCTTTCTCTGTATACACTCCTGTACCTCCTCATTCCACCACCAAGTCTCCTTATCTACTTTCCTTCCAGGTGACACACCAAGTACTCTCCTACCTGTCTCCCTGATCACGTTAGCAGTAGTTGTCCAGTCATCTGGAAGCACCTCCTGACCACTCAGAGCCTGTCTTAATTCCTTCCTAGAAGTCATGCAACACTCTTCCTTTTTCAGTTTCCACCATTTCGTTTTCTGCTCTGCCTTTGCCCTCTTCATCTTCTTCACCAGCAGAGTCATCTTACACACCACCATCCTATGCTGTTTGGCTACACTCTCACCTACCACTACTTTGCAGTCACTGATCTCCCTCAGATTACACCGTCTACACAAGATGTAGTCTACCTGTGTGCTCCTACCACCACTCTTATAGGTCACTCTATGTTCTTGCCTCTTCTGGAAGAAAGTATTTACAATAAGCATTTCCATCCTTTTTGCAAAGTCAACTACCATTCGTCCTTCTGCGTTCTTCTCTGGATGCCAAACCTGCCCATCACCTCCTCATCACCTCTGTTTCCTGCACCAACATGTCCATTGAAGTCTGCACCATTGACAACTCTCTCACTTCAAGGTATGCTCTGCATCACTTCATCAACGTCCAACCAGAATTTCTCCTTCTCCTCCAGCTCAAACCCTACCTGTGGAATATACCCACTAACAACGTTGAACTTGCTGTACTTACATTCAATAAAAAAGGTTAAGGCCTAATAGGCCATCTTTATATGTCTGGTTGGAGGTACCAACGCCACCAGCTGATGTTTAGTCACCCGTCACTGAATGGAGGCTGTAGTGTTACGTTCTCCAAAGCTTCAAGATCACAGTAGTAATGGATCAGCTGTGGATCTGCTTTGTGCATCCAGAGGTCGATGACTACAAGGACGTGGCGACTCCGACGGACTGGTGATACCAGCCTTCTTCCTACACACCGTATTTATCCTCTGTTTCCGGTCAGCTGTTCTGCATATGTTCTGCATTTCCTGTGAAATAAGTGTCTGCCAAGTTAGCTTGTCATGTGTACTTCAGTGTGTTTTTGTCTTTCTTAGGCCATGGCGGTCCTTGAGGTTACAGCTATGGAGTGATGATGCTGCAATCAGTATATCATCTTTTTAGTGTTTCTTAAATCGTTTTTCCTCAGCTGATCAACACATTTTATTCATTCTCATCTTATTAACAATCCAAAAAGACACATTTGAAGGTTTATTCCTTGAATCATGTATTACTGGATGCCCGAGAACAGCTAACAGCGCCCTGTAGTGGAGAAAATGCTGAACTGCAACAAGAACTAGAAACTTATGTGAAGAGTAACCCTGATAAGAACCCAGAACTATGGAAGTGCTATTGTTTTTCTGAAACTAGCTCCCATCCTCGCAGGAGGGGAGCATCCTATCATGTCTCAGTGTCTAACTACACGGTAACAGCAGTAATGTATTACGGTGGAACTGCAGTGATTTTTGGGTGTGTGCATGCATTTTTGTGTAAGCTGGATGCAGCTATGAAGCTTAACTGTCTCTAAATTCCTCCTTGACTCAATAAAAGTAAGTCCACTGATCCTACAGCACACCCTGATGGCATGACGTGTGTGATCACGTGACCGCAGTCATCGCGGTTGCTTGGAGACCGTCCTCCGGTCTGGCAGAGGGGGGTGGGGGGGTGGGGGCGGAGACGTCGGAGGCTGGGAGGAGCGACATCACACGGGCAGGACCAGAAGGAGGAGATCACAGACGGGGACACACCGTCCCGGACCGATTCCTCACCCGGCAGGCTGTTAGCAGAGAGAGGAAGCCGCGTACCACCTGTGATTGTCAGTGTTGGTCTGCCGGCAGGACCTTGGCTCGATTCCCGGTGCGGCTTCATGGCCAGCTAGCACAACAAAGCTAACAGCCGTTAGCATCTGCTCGAGCCGGCGAAGTGCAGACCCGGGGAAGGGAATGGCAGGAGTTTACCCCCCCAGAAGAACCAGAGATTAACCAAACTAAAGCAGCCCAGATTCGTCTCAGTCTTTCACTCACTGGTAAGAATTATTTACGACATTATTATCAACTTAACCGTGTTTAAAGTTAGCGCTAGCTTACGGGCTAATAAGATAACCTTTACTAGTCCGTGTGTAGCAAGTGGCGCTAACGCATTAAGTTGGTTGTTAAAACGAAAATAAAAAAATAATTATTCCAAAATTCCCTTTATTTTCTTTTTGTGTCGCTACTTGTGGAGGTCTATAGTAATTTATCTTTATTTTTTTCACTTAAAATTGCTCAGCGTTTAAAGAGGATATCTGTCACGGTAGGGACGTAGGGACTCAAACGTTTGACGTCACAAAAATGGAATATGCTGATGATATATTCATACACATCCTTCATTTTTCCGTGACAGGTTCACGGAAAAATAGGAGTGTTTCGGGTCACTTGAATTAACACGTCGTTGTCTTGTTTTGTGAGAAGCTGACGTTGTTTCCAGATCCTGAAGCATGACGGTAAAGATCATATAACCGGAGTGACGTGTCGTGTAGAGACGAGCCACTTTGTCGTCTGTCTGTCCCAGTCTTATTATTAGTCTGCCTCCACTGATCCCTCTCTAAGTAGCTGTGGGACTCAAGCTCACACCCTCCTTCTTGAAATGGTCCCAACACTGCATAGCAGGAGTTCCGGACGTGCATCAGCACGTTCAACAAACATACAACCTCAAGTTCGAACCCAACTTGACACTTGTGACTTCACAGATCCACGTTCTGTTAGACTTTAATGAAGTGTGTACGTTCACTCCCCGGAAGGTTCCTTTTATCCATGTGTTTTTACCCTCTGTTAAATGCTCCATCATGTGCCATCAGCACCTGGTTTTGTTATTGTTGTTGTGGTTTTTTTAGCTGTCACCCGAGCATAGATTCACCTAGCTTGGTTCCAGCCCCAGTAGTTTGTGGTGAAGAACCGCTGCAGAGGTCCAGCCCCGTTTTGCAAAACGAGCAGGAGACCTTGTGACTTTGATTGATGAGATTCTTCACCACATCTCATGAGAGTTCCCGTCTGCAGCTCATTACAAAGGTTTTCTAGTTCGGAGAGCACACACGCACACACTCAAATAACCTGGCATCACGTAAACAGTCATCCAAAACACACCTTAACTTAATTACACGCTGAGACAAGATGCACATTTAATTCCTTCATTCTGGCACCCTGCATGCAGCTGTTGTGATGATGTCAAGAGTGAATGAAAGCAGGTCCACCTCTCTTACAAACACCAGCGACTGTTGTTTACTCTTTATTGATTTTGTTTTTCTTATTTGTCTTCAGGTTGTTGGCGTTGCAGCGATCTCCGTCATGGTACAGAAGTATCAGTCACCCGTTCGGGTGTACAAGCATCCGTTTGAGCTGGTGATGGCGGTAAGCGTCTTGACCTCTACTTATACTTAGCACAGAAATATTGCCTACCATAGATGGAGTTATGTAATGCTAGTGGGTGGGGTTCTGTAGAGGTCACCCTCAGAAAGCAGTCACTGAGTCACACATGTGAGGTTAAACACCCACGACACGCGTTGGCCTGCTGGAATGACCATCTAGCTGCAGCCTCTGTTGTCTGAGGGTTTGAAATCTGTTCATTTGGAATCTTTGTCCTCTGCTTCCACCATGTTGGCATCAGAGAATGCGGCGTTGTTGCGCTTATCTCAAACAGGCTTCACCAGGAACAGAATGCTGTTGGATTGCTTGTAGGATGTCCGTTTTTAATGCATGAAGTACCCATCTCGCTGCATGTTTTTGTTGGTGTTCGAGCCTGAGTGACTGTGTTGAGTGCAGAGAGCGACGCTGTTTGCTGGCGTGTCCCTGTCCTCTGTTTGGCATTGTTTTTTTCTATTGGAGGTGAATTAATTTCTGCTAGTTTGCTATGTGAAGCTGCTAATCACTTTACCCCAGTGACCAGGACAGGGAATGGGTGGGAAATATACTTCCTAAATGCTGAAGCAGCCACAGGATTGAGTGCCTTTAATGCAACATCGCAGTCGGATTATACAACCATTCATTTCAAATCATTAAATATACTTTGCTTCACTGCAAAACTAAGAAAGACTACTACTGCCCATTTGATTCAAATGCTCCCATATCCTGGAGAAAACTTCCTTTTTATGGCATTCCGTGTGACTTTGGCACCACGGCCTTCGGGCAGGTGCTGCTTTCCTTAAATGGAAATTAGGTTCTTGAATGGGCAAGAAAAGAGGAACTGTTCAGCACAGGTTGGATCTCGTGGTGGTCAAATAGATGGTTGGAAATAGAGGGCTGTACCTTCTACACATGCAGGCAACAAGTGGACGCAGTCATCTCACCCAAGCAGCCTTAAATGATTTGTCAGCTGGAGATGCACATGCAGACGGCACAGGCTTACTTTTGGAATTAATGGAACGTTCTTCTGGGTGTTCTAACATGTTTGCTGTGTTTAATGCGACTATGACACAAGTAATGCCATTGAAGTCTGAAGTGAATCTTAGTGTTGATTAGTGAGTAATACTGATATCCCAGTGGGTTGGAAGCTGAAGTTGGTGCATTTAGATGACTATGTGATCCTGTGACTATTCTCCGCAGTGTTTTTGCAGATGCTGCAGGGCAGATCTAATGTTGTGTCAGCAGCCGGCTCCTCATGTTAAAAATCCTAGAAATCTCCATTCTTTCATGTTTGCAGCAGATATGTCACCGTTGCAGTGGCTTGCAGCCGTTACTATAAAATCTGAAGGTTATCAACCTTTAAACATTTTGCTTGTCCCTGGTTTTGATCTCTGGAATATGGTAATGAAAGTTTTCTATACTTTGGTACCATGGTAACTGCATTGCATGTTTATGGGTAACCATCAGGAAGGATTGATGCTGCTTATCTTCTCTGTTAACCTCTTGAGCTTTCATATCTAGTTGAATGACTACTTATAGTACTTTTACTTTTGTGTATTGTTTAAGCATAGATTTTACACATTACTGCATTTGGCCACAGCTTTGTTACCCCCTTTTGTTTCCTCCTTAAATTCTTCTGTCGGGGGCTTTTGAAATATTTGCCAGGGAATTCTTTTCCCTTTCGTCTGTTGGGGGATAATAATTGACATATTGCTTGAAGGAATTTCACGTTGTCTGTACACTTGACTCTGTCGTTTGGAAACTTTCCGTTCTTTTAAACAACCCGTTGACTCTTCTGAGAGTAAAACTTGAGGCTCTACATTCCTCTGTTAAAGCCTTTAACTGTTTTCCCTTAGCACAGATGAAAACCAGCCCTTCTTTGCTAGGGCTGGACGATCCACTTTGTAACGGTTTAGTCTCTCCGTTTCACCCCTGCTACTCTTGTTCTGTAATGGCCGGCAGTCACTGCTGTAAAGTTCCACAGGCGAATGAAGACACCTGTCTGGACCTGTAATCGCCCTGTGAAGCTGAAGAAGAAGAAAGTCCACTTTAATAATCCCCCTATGGGGAAATTGTCTTTACACGCATACATACAGGTACATACAGTATAGGCCCCTGAACACAACACACTAGGGGCCTGTAGGTATGCAATTACGACAAACAGTATCGGGGGAGGCAGAGTGATGGGTCGCGACTTTGAAGTGCGCCCCAAATGAGCAGCTTGTAAGGTGGATGGCACCTTGCTCGAGGGTGCCTCGGCAGTGGCTGGGAGGTGAGCTGAGACCTCCCAAAGTCAGCTCACACTTCATGGATGGCTTGGCGAGAGCGGGAAATGAGCCGCCGATCCCCGATCCTAGGGCGGCCGCTCTGCCGCTGAGCCACTGCTGCCCCCACCTGGTGTTGTGGTTTAAGGTCGAAGGAATCGTGAAGTACAGTTTGTTTTTACACCATCCTGAAGTCCTTTGAGTCTTCAGCATCTCAATAACAGGAAATGAAGTTGTTGCTGCGGTTACCTCAGCGCCCCATCTCCGAGCCTCTTGTGTCTCCTCCAGGTGTTGGATAGGAATGTCAACACTGAACTTCTGGCGGCTGGTTGGCCCCTGAAGGGACACTTGTTTCTGGAACACATCCACTGACGAAGAGTAGTTTCAGTAGTCACCAGAGGATAAAAAATGGGCCTGACCTAGAATGGGAAGTAACTAATAACCATCCTAAAGGCTCCCAGATTGGTTTGCTTGCTGGAAACGAGGGGATGTTTCATTAATTATTGGAGCTTAACCTGCATACGGAAATCTAGGTGTTCTTATCTAATCCATGAGGACAGAGCGTTTTGGTCTTGCCTCTGCCCCAGTGGAGTTCATACCGAGCAAAGAACATGATGTTCCAGTGTAATACCTGCTTGGCACATTCAGCGACAGCGTTTCATGCTTAGTGTCTAAATCCTCTTCATCAGTGGAAGGAACATTAGGTAGACATTAGGTTTTAGGTAGAAATCAAGTTCATCACAAACTGAAATTGAAAAACACAGGATTTCAGCACATTTGTTGGTGCAAAGCGTGTCCGGCATTGTATTACTGTATATTACTTTCATCCATATTGGTTGGTCTTCTGTCCCTACCAGCTAAGATTCACCTTCACGTCAGCCCTTATTTAAGCTCCCGGCTTTCAACAGGAGCAGACATATTCCTTCTGTCTCCTGTTTTCACTCTCTGTCTAACTCAAACTCACTAACGCTCATTGACTCTCTGCAATATTAAATTGATGAGAGGAAAAGGAAAAGTGAAGGATAATCTAAGTCGTATCTTTTCTTGTGTGGAAAAAAGGAGGGAATTCAAAGAAGAGTTAAAAACGGTGCTAAATGCCTTTGAAGTAATGGAGAATGAAATGTGGAAATGATATGGAAGAAAAAGACCGACGCGTTGTTGTCTTGGAATAGGGCAACTAGAATTGATATTTTGGAGCAAAGCGTTGGTATGAATGATGTGATCATCACTGGCATCAAAATGATGATGTGGAATTACGCAGATGCTGTGGCCTGAGGAAATACTGAGGAAACTGAGTACAGCTCTGATACCAAGACTGTGGAACAGCACGTGATTTCTCAGCTGAGGGATCAGCAGATAACTATACTGTAGATGCAGCTCGAGACATGAACAACTGAAGAAATAAAATAGCCATCTCTGCCCAGTCTGAAGAAACAAATGATCTAATACAAAAAACTGCTGAGCAAGACAGTTTGGAGTTAAAAACCGATCACTTTGTGGATAACGCCCTGACTGACCAAATGGAATTAATTTCTACAATACCAGAAAGAACAACAGCTGTAATTACACCCAAGAGCAATACAACAAAAAATTTAACTGGACGGAAAGCTTTCCCTAATTCACTTTAACAGTAGGAGCATCTGCATCAATTTTTTCAAACATTAAGGATTACACAAAATTGTTAGAAAAACCATTCAACATCATCGCTGTCAGAAATTTGGATTAATGAAAACAACGGCATGGATTTCTGCTTGGAGGGATAGAAAATGGTTTATGTGAACATAAAGAATAAAGGTGGAGGGGGAGTCGCCCTGTTAATTGAAAACAACAAGTTTGAAACTTAAAAAAATATGTTTCTGTGGACAATATAATGGAATGTGTATCTTTGGAAATGTTTGTTAAAAACGGCAAAAATATAGTTGTCATCTGTGTCTACAGAGCACCCGATTCTAAAATAGAAGAATTTACAGAATGTGTGGGTAATCTATTATCAAAAATTAATAAAAAGCATGTGTTTCTCTGTGATGATATCAATATTGATCTGCCGAACCCAAACAAAAACGCGCATACTGTAAGTTTCATAAATACCGAGTACACGTTTGGTCTACAGCCACTATTTACTCGGCCAAGTAAAAAGTATGTTGATAACTGTGGACAATATACTGTATACAGAAAGCGCTTTATCTAATTTATAATGCGTCAGTCCTGCCCTATCTGAACTACTGTGCTGAGGTGTGGGAAAACATATAAAAATGGTTTACAGTCTCTATTCTTACTCCAGAAAAGAACCATAAGAATTCCTTACAATACTCATTATAAAGCTCATCAAAGAGGGGAGCACAGACAACTAGACAGAACCTTAATGGACCCTAAGTGGAGGTGAAAGATTTAGGAGCTTTAACATTCCTTTTCCAGTGAAGTGTGGGATGATTTAACGTCTATGTATATTTTATAGTGTTACACCTCAGTCCCGATTCAGAAATTTTCCATCCGTTCCGGTGAATGAAGCTCTCAGAGCTTTGCCTGTGGGGTGTGATTCACTGGATGCTGCCTGCCAAAAAAATAGCGATGTCCTGCGTTGAAGGGAGGAGCTTATCGCTCGCCGCTTCCGTCAGCATTCATACCGGACTGTTCCTCCTTCGCCGCGTGACTCCTGGAGCCTATGACACAATTCTGAGGCTGATTTCATTCACTGATCACCAGGACAGTCATTCACCCTCTCTTCTGCTGCAAGGTCGAGATGCAGTCCTGCGGCTCCCCTCCCCCAGCGCCGCTTTGCGTACCCGGACATACACACAGTGCGAACACAGTCTTGCACAACGAGGCTTCAGCGCATGTTGAAACTGCAGTCGTGCTGCAGTGTGGTAACAGATTGCAGCACAGATCCGTGCAGCAGCAGGTTCTGTTTCGAGAAATGTTCACATATGTGGTCATGGTTTTCGCATGCATGCGCTGCCATGCTTTTCTGGCGTATGTTATATCAGAGATTGGTCTCTGCAAGGCTTTCGCCTGCAGGAATGCACATGGTTCACTGTGATGACATTTTGATAGGAGACAGATGGTCATGCAGCTGTTTTTTGTTCCTTCGTTTGCACATTTATCTGGTCATACATGTAGAACCTCACTCCACAGGGGAACATATTGCATGACCCACTCAATATTTCCAGTTTTGTATTCACATAATCTCTGCTCACATTGCAAATTGTCCACTTCTATCTCCGTTGTGATTACAATGCCCACTATAGCAGTGAGATCGGCGGATGGCAAGGAGTGGGTGGTGTGTGGCATGCAGGGGCCAAGTGCTGCATCAATCAGGAGCTTGTTCTCTCTGCCGCCCCGCATCACATTCTCTTATTATTGACATGCCTGACGGATGGGAAACATTTTTAATTTGCATGCTTGGTAGATGGTGAAAAATTTTCCTTCATTTGTCCTGAGAAGCTTTATGAATTCAAGAGATTCAAGAGATTTTATTTTCGTGTGCACAGCGAACAAGTGGTCAGTACACAATGAAATTCTTAGTCTGTTCATTCTTCCTCAAAGAGACGACATTAAAAGCAATGCGAACAGGAGAAACAGTGGCAGCAATAAAAACAACAATGAACGATTAAGCAGGTAATAGTGTGATTACTACTACAAATATGAAGTTACGCACTTTACAAATAGAGGTAATGTCAAAACCATGGCCCAGCCCCCCCCCCCATTGGGCTGTGGTGTTTGAGTAGTTGGTCCGGCTGTTGAGAACATGAACCCGGGCGCCATTGAAACGTCACAGGTTGTTTTTACAGGCGTGGTTTCTGCTTCATGTCAAATGCTGTGTGCGTGTGTGTGTCTGTATGTGTGTGTGTGTGTGTGTGTGTGTGGGTATATAGTGAGTCAGTGTGGAATGAGTCATAGTAAAATCAGGTTAGTTGAAGAACCCAGCGGAACCGCGCTGCTGCTGTTGTTCACCCCCACCCCACCCCATACTGAAGGGATGATCACCTGTAACGTCATGATGTAATGATCATGGGATGTTTAGTGGCTCCTTGAACATGTTTCCGGTGTTTGTTTAGTTAAATGCATCATTTATTCTGGTTGTTATGCCAACATAATGGCTTTTTGTGTAGCAGCACGTTGTGTTCAGACGTTCAACAACATTAAAGGTAAACAAACCATTATGGTCTGAATCAACGTGCTGGGACAGAAAGTAGCTTCCTGTCAAACCGGTGCGACCCGTCTCAACCCAAACCTCAGATTGTCCTCTACATAAAGACATCTCCCATCACGACTCCACAGATAAACCCAGAATGTTAATGTTCAGTCATCTGCTCAGTTACGCTCCTCCTGCCCCCCTCCCCCCCGTCTGTGACCTAGATTAGAGTTAATAGCTTTGCCCTCTGAAATAAAAAGCAGAAGAATTTTCCTTTCCATATGGAATTGACTGTCTGCCACTTATGGGTTGTATGTTGTGTAAACCTCTGCCACTGAGGCGTTGTGCGTCACGACCTTTAGTATCTGGACTGGAGTGTGTATGAGACAACCAATTGGATGAACACGGCACTGTGGTTCGTCAGCAGCAGCTTCCTGCTGGTGCCCAGCAGTAGCCAGGAATCACTTCCCTGTTCTGCGTGCTTTCTCAAAAGTTGTGATGATGATGTTCCAACAAAGAGCATGCGGCAGAACTACAGTGTGTGTTTGTGTGTAAGTCGACTCACACACCCCTCACAGTTAGTTCATGATCACATCACTGATTTCATGACTCTTCTTCCTTTTGGTTGGTTTGACTGGTCGTTGTTCTTTATGAAGCATCCGAGAGGAGCCCAAACACGTCCAGTGACTCAGAAAGCATTCTAGAACCAAAGAATGAGGAAGTGATTTCCTTTCAGGATTGTCGGGAACTTAATTTGCTGAAGGTTCATTTGGACTGGATCCAGTAGGTCCTGAAAAGCTCTGCTCTTTTTCCTGTATTTGTTTGAGGCTTTCCTACAGCTATATTTAATTCAGTGTTGACTTTGAGTTTTGGCTGGATCACGACAGGGCCACCTGCCAGCTTTCTGGGTCTCTGTTCCAGGTATCCCCTGGGAATTCTTGAATTTCTCCCTTCCTGAACAACATAGTTCTTGTTTCCTACACCCATGTTGTTTTCCTCATTGCCTGTTGTCTATAGGGAAATGATTTTCCATGCAGGACTCAGGATTAAGTAACCACATATTGTTCTTATAGTTTCTCTCACATGCTGCGGGGAAAGCACCACAAAATGTCATTCCTTGAAGCGGATCACGAGGTTTGACCATGCTAGGTGTGTCCAGATCCTCCATCACGGAGACTGCAGGACAAAGGTCTCAGGTTTTTGACGGATGTGTATTCGTTTTTTGTCATCCAGCCCTCAAGCTCGAATTTTATAATTACCTGGATGAATTCCAGTCGTCCAAATATTTACTCCCAGTTATCGTTGTGATGTGAGTCACGCCTTCGGAACACTTAATGGAACGTGACGTGGGACTGGAGGAGGGCCGGGAATGGGAATCAAATCCAAGCTGCCTCCAGGCCTTTGTTCACGGAAGCGCCGTGGTTCACTAGTTGAGCCTGGCAACCACAGCATTACATTCCAATTCATACTTCCTGTTATGACCCCAACAATGGAACTATTTTTGGTCGTGTCCAGCCGGGGACTCTCAGTTGTTCAGAAACATAAAATGAACCCCGTGCTTGCGGAGCATGTCAGTCTAGCTTGAATCATGGTGTTCTGCACGGCGCGTGACGAGTGTCATTGAGTTTGTTGTTGACGTAGGACGTTAGTAGGGTTAGTAGGTGCTGCTTTGCTGACTGCAGGACAAAGCCTGTTGCCCCTGTGTTCCAGCGCAGGGCAGAAAAACAGAGCTCAGCATTCATGCAGTGGGTGGCACATTTCTCAGCCCTGTACCCGTTCACCCGTTGCCTTATTCACACTAAAATACACAAGCAGTTAAAGATGAAGATGATAATTACTGAAGGAATGGACTGGTGCCGCTGCAGGTGTTCGCCTGCTCGGCTACAACGCGGCTGGCTTCTGCATGGCGACAGAATAACAGCGCTCTGCGTTCATGAGAACACGGTGTTTGCAGACGCGCCTTTGCCTCTGGCCACAGCGCTTGTGTCTGTGTAATGAGCCCTTGTTTGCCATTAAAAAGTGCTGCAGTGGATTCTGGTCCATTTCTGCCCAGAATCCACTGCAGCACAGTGCAAAGTTGAAGGAGATTCTCTGTGACCTTGACCCCGCCTGCTGAGACTCTTTGTTCCCAGAAAAATTGTTGAGTTTCATTCAAATGGGAAACTAGGTTTTGATTAAACTTACATCTGCTTGTGATTTTCATGTGTTTGCTCACATTCTCCTCTGACAGGAGTTGAGGTGTTTTTACAGCAGGGGGGTGGGTCGTTGTCCTTGGATTCACGTGTCCCAGAAATTTGATTCTCAGCTGGTCTGTCCTCCCACAGGCCTACGAGCGCAGGTTCCCCACCTGCCACCTCATCCCCATGTTCGTGGCGAGCGATGTGATGGACGAGGACACCAGCGCCGATGGCTCTACCCACAGGATCGAGCGCCGCTGCGCCCTGGACGTCGATGCCCCTCGCCTGCTCAAAAGGGTATGTTGCATTCGAGTGTGCTGGTCGTTCGTCAGCCACCAGTTGAATTTTGTTGTTTGTCGTTCGAGTTTTGCATCGTTTTTTTGTGACACAAGTTGTTTTTTTGTGACTTTCAGATTGCCGGAGTTGACTACGTCTACTTCATTCAGAAAAACACGCTGAACCGAAAAGAGAGGACGCTCCATATCGAGTCCCATAACGAGACGTTCTCCAACAGGGTCATCATCCATGAGACCTGCTGCTATTCGGTCAGTCGCGAAGCCCCCCCACCCCATTTAGTGCAGGTTGTCTTCTAACAACAACTTGCGTTGTATGTTTGCAGTATGAATTGCCTCAGTCGGAAAATCAAACCCTGACCTCATATCATACTCGGCACACTGAGTTGCTCAGAACCACACCTCTGATCAGATCCGTGCTGCCCTGCAGAGAAAACCATGTTCAGACACGCGCCAAGCATGTTTCTAGTTACCTCTGCTCATCTCGGTCGACTCATATTCTGGCGGGTTGTCTCCATCTAAACCCAGTATGTCTCTGCTTGTCTGCTGGTCCCAGTGTGTGCTGCATACTGAATGAGTTAATGGGGTCAAGCACATTATGGTAGCTCCCAGCCAGCTTTATTTACAGCCAGTGTGCCCTCGTTCCTCACGGTTAATGCGTTCCAGGAACCACACGCAATTAAGAAATCCGCAATCGAACAACGAATAATTTATCTTATTATTTACAGTAATTTAAATTTTTATGAACCCTCCCCATACTGATATTCAACCACATTCTATCTGTATTAGCTTTTCCCACACTATGATAGACTGTTTAAAGCACTTTTGTGTCTCACGTAAGTCCGAGACTCCGAGACCGAGCGCACTTCCGGATGCCGTCAGCCAATAGAATGCGCGCACGGTATCACGTGACTGCCTACCAAAAATCTGCAATGAGGTGGAGTCGTGAACGTTGATGCGCGAATGCACGAGGGCGCACTGTATTGCCCATTTTAGATCCAAGGCGGTGCTGCAGGTCTTGTGTGATGTAGCATAGGATGCTAACGGTGACCAGGATCGACGGCTCATCTTCTTGGTCCCGATTCAAGTCCCGGGAAATAATGCACAGTGTGAAAGTTTGCTGTCAGTGTCACCTCTGAGTGGAACTGGGCGGTTACTATGGAAACGTGGGTATAATAATCAGCCTGTTTCTTTACACAGGTTCACCC
The DNA here is from genome assembly GCF_040054535.1 of Antennarius striatus. NCBI lineage: Eukaryota > Metazoa > Chordata > Actinopteri > Lophiiformes > Antennariidae > Antennarius > Antennarius striatus. The sequence continues at coordinate 9,550,974 of NC_090783.1, read as the reverse complement.
GGAGAACGAGGACTGGACGTGTTTCGAGCAGAGCGCCAGCCTGGACATCAAGTCATTCTTTGGATTCGAGAGCACCGTGGAGAAGGTTGCGATGAAGCAATATGCCAACAGCATCAAAAAGGTGTGTGCAGCCAATCATGATAGCGTTCCCTGTGTGACCCCTGTGAGTTCACCAGGCCCTCCTGCTGTGGCCCCGATGAGACGTCTGTCCTGGTTCAGGACAGACGTGAGCATTTATCTGTTCCTGATGCGTCATTTGAAACCATTAAACGTACAATCTTAAAGTTTCACTTTCTGTTCTGCTTGTTTTCATCATTACCACCCTCCTTTGCATCAAAGGGAAAGGAGATCATAGAGTACTACCTGAAGGAACTAGAAGAAGACGGGATTATCCACGTGCCCCGCTGGACTCCCTCCTCTATGCCCCTGCTTCTCCCTAGACCAACCAGTCTGTCCACCAGCCCCCCAGTCCTCCCCAAACCCACTGTCACACCGGCCGTTTCCATCCAGCAGCCCACGGACGCCAAGGACAGCATATCTCAGGACAACAAGCAGGACGGCAGCGGCCTCCAGGCAGACAGCCTTGCAGACATCATGGCTGGAACACCTGAAGGTCTGTTGGGGAGAAGAGCCAGTGAAGGCCTCGGGCTAGCAGAACAGAGAAGAAAATCTAAGAAAGATGTGTTAGATTCACAATTTGTATGGTTAATATGCACAACTGTATTACAAAAATTTTGTGATATCAAAAACATGGAGTCATATTATGGCGAGGATTGTAGGGCCAGACCTCCCCACTATCAGGAATTCACATGTGAAAGCAAAATGAGAAAATAATGCTACAGAAAGTGGATTAAAATCCTTTTTTTTTTTTTTTTGCAGATAAATTGGATGCAGATTACATCAAACGTTACCTAGGCGACCTGACCCCCCTGCAGGAGAGCTGTCTCATCCGACTTCGCAAATGGCTGCAAGAGACTCATAAGGGAAAGGTACGGTTCATTTTGTATGGAGTTAAATTGGAAAGCAGTGAGCTAATCGAAGGCTGACGTCCTGGTCGAGGGTTCAGTATCTGTACAGACGTAGGTAAATCCAAGCAGTCCAGCTGAGCTGAGTCATTATTACTATGAGCGTCTGCAGAAGTTGTATTAGCATTACGCTAACTTGGCAACCAATTCGTCTTTAGCAAGCACTGGGTTGTTTAACCTGGTGACGTTAACACTGACAGATCTGTGGAGTTGTGAAAACATTTTTTAAAATTACATTTTCATTCATTTGTTGAGGAATTCAATGAGATTAAATCCCTCCTCTCGCTGTCCAGATACCGAAAGACGAGCACATCCTGCGTTTCCTGCGCGCCCGAGACTTCAACATCGACAAGGCGCGGGAGATCCTCTGCCAGTCACTGACTTGGAGGAAGCAGCACCAGGTGGACTACCTGCTGGAGACCTGGAGTTCACCACAGGTCCTCCAGGACTACTACACTGGGGGCTGGCACCACCACGACCGAGGCAGGTCCCGACCCAGACCAGTGTGTGTGTGTGTTCTGTGAAGAAGTGTTCAAACATGCTGCAATCTCACATGTGCACAAACAGCAAACACAAATTCTTACGCAAGAGGAAGGTCAAGTTGCACACACACACATTCTTCTTTCCAGCACATGCTGTACATTCCATGTTCAGAACAGAGTGTGACTGCTGACAATGTGAAGTCACTCAAACTCATTTTCACCAGGGGCCACATCAGCATATTGATTGCCTTCTAAAGGGGCCAGATGTTACTAATAAATGTAACTCAATGTAACCTAACTAGTCTTTAATGTTAAATAACTCTGAATTTATTAATATTGAAGTTACAAACATTACAGTTACACAGAAAAAACATGTTTGTTTCTCTGTTATAACATAAATCCTTTTAATTTATCAGGTTATGAAACCCACAGAACTCCTTCAATCAAGGATGAGACTATCCAATGAATAAAGAAAAATAACATCAAAAACAAGCTAAGACATTAGTTACTGCATTGTGGTAAATGTAGTTTTTTGTCAAAGCACACTTTTACCTTATTTGTTTTTAGACACTCTGACCTTTTATGCTCTCGCGTGCCACATGGAATGATTTGGCGGGCCACATTTGGTCCGCGGGCCTTGAGTTTGACACCTACGGCATAAGTGATCGCACATGAGCCAATAGTTCATGCTGTCACTCTTAGTCCTTATATCTGTAGAGTGTAAATGTGAAGCGCTCCTCCGTGTGAACACACACTTGTGGTTTTACGTGACTGAACATACAAACGATGCAAACAGCGTCGCACAGTGCAAACGGCGTGAGCGCTCATGTCCACATCTGTGTGGTTGTTCTAGATGGTCGTCCGCTGTACATCCTGAGGCTGGGCCAGATGGACACCAAAGGACTGGTCCGTGCGCTCGGAGAGGAGTCCCTGCTCAGACACGTAGGAACACAAGATGCTTGTGTTGATCAGTACAGTGCGTGTGGCTGTGCTTGTTCGTCGCTAGACTGTTAAATCTGAGATTGTAATAGATCTCTGAGTTTGTGTTGTGTTGTTTCAGGTCCTGTCTATTAATGAGGAGGGTCTGAGACGCTGTGAGGAGAACACCAAGGTGTTCGGCCAACCCATCAGGTGAGATTTCAAAACAGCTGATTGTACTTCGCTCAGAGCTTCACCGTGTTCCGGCGAGCTGTGACACACGCAAACCTTTTTGCATCGTAAGCTGCTGCAACTTCTCCGTCTCCTTCTGATTCACCATCTTCTGTTCCATCACTGGATCAGTCGTCGTGACAATAATTTCCATGATTAGAAGCCCGATTTTCACTGACAAGCACTGCACAACCGTCCCTCAGCTCTATCCCCTTGAAAAAAATAAGTCTGGAGACGTCAATGGCAGCCGGTGAGTTAATAAACAGTGATCAATAAAACCAGATCAATAACTGTGTCTCCATGCAGAGAAAGCTGGAACTGTTGCATGTTGGTCAGTAGAGACGTGCGACTGGTAAAATGTTTGGCATGAAGTTGTGCAGCAACAGTTGCAGCCTGTACACAGGTGCACACACAACATGTGAGTGGAGAGCCTCCCCCCCCCCTTGTGGAAAGAATGTATACGTCACTGATGGAGAGAATGCAGGAGGGGGAGATAAGAACCACGGTTTAAGGCATGTGAACTATGAATGGTATCGCGTCACAGCACTCAGAAGATAGAGGGGATGACAGGATGTGGTGGGAGGGGGGGGTTAGAATTAGCAACTGTTGTCTTCATCACTTAAGCTTGAGCGAGGATGACAGGTGCTTAGCGGTTGGAGTGAGACTGCATGGGTGACGGTGTAATCCCCTCCGTCTGTAGCTGCTGGACGTGTCTCGTGGACCTGGAGGGGCTGAACATGCGTCACCTGTGGAGACCGGGGGTCAAAGCTCTCCTCAGGATCATCGAGGTCGTAGAGGCCAACTACCCAGAGACCCTGGGACGACTGCTCATCCTGAGGGCTCCCAGAGTCTTCCCTGTGCTCTGGACACTGGTGAGAACCGGGGGTTGGCGTTGGCACGGCACCAGCTGAGATCTGAAAACTGCTTCTTGTTTGTGTCATTGGTTCAACTTCTGTGGTGTGTTCACGACCCGTATTTACCTCTGCCTTCAGGTGAGTCCATTCATTGATGAAAACACCCGCAAGAAGTTCCTTATTTATGCAGGCAATGACTACCAGGGTCCTGGGGGTCTGGTGGACTACATAGACAAGGAGATCATCCCTGACTTCCTGGGAGGGGAGTGTATGGTAAGTGTCTGGTGACGTGAGCCCTCCGTTGATCGAGAATGTGATTGGATTTTGCACCATAGTGTGTGTGTATTCACTCTTTCCCGTCGGCAGTGTGAGGTACCGGATGGGGGCCTGGTTCCCAAGTCGATGTACCGCACCGCAGAGGAGCTGGAGAACGAAGACGTTCGCCTGTGGACCGAGACCATCTACCAAAGCGCCAGCATCTTCAAGGGAGCTCCACATGAAGTAAGAGACAGACGGCCGCTGTTCTGGGATGTTGAAGTTTCACTTGTGTTAAGTTGTGAATGCTGGTGAAAGTTTCCCGGCCGAGATGCTAAGGCTGCATATAGCACTATGATCGCGGCCGCGCGATCAGATCACATAATGTTTTTAAACCATTCATAACAAATAAAGTCTGCCACGTGGATTGCTGTGCGCATGTTTACATGACAGTATAGATGTGAAAATCCTTTTCACATCTATACTTTTCACATCTTCTGGCTTTTATTTGGAGCCGATTGACCCTGGAAAACCGGAGATATGATTGTTTACATTTGATCAAAGACAAGTGGTTCAAATGACTTCTTTTATTGGTATAATCAGATGGCAGGCACTGTATTTCTGTCCATTGAGTTGCCATTGTACAAACGGGGATGCCTGTATTCACGTGATTCAAACATGTCTCGCGATTCATGCATTTTGTCATGTGACGCAAACATGTACCGTGATTCGTGCATTTTATGTGGCACGGTGTCTTATTTTGAAAAACCCCTTTGAAGAGTGCCACAAGTGACACAAACTGTATTTAGTTATGCTAGAAGCCTATGGCAAACATTTTTGAGTTCAAAATCAATTCGATGAGCATGTTTTTGGTTTTTATGTGCAATAAAATACAATTTGTCCATTTTTGAATTTGACTGTGTGTCTATTTTGCCCCAATATGTCAATATAGTAAGTCATAGGGAAATAATAACTATGTCTTCATATAGCTGAAGTTGTGCTGAAGATAAATGTACCAAGCATGGGTATGTTAAATAATTTTTAATGTGGTATATTGAGACAAATGTCAAAGGTACCAAAAACGGCCAAAATAGGTCAGGGGTCTAAGTATTAAATGTGGATAGGAGGTGCTTGCATGGATCCCCAAGAGGTGGGGGTCGTTTCAATTTGACGTGGACGGCTTCTTTCACTCCAATCTTGTCTGCCACACAGACTTCATTACTGACTCGGCTTTGCTGGCAGTTCTGCCCCCAAGTGGTCGTATGCGTACTTCACATCTTTGAGTGTCGTGATCTCAGACACTGAGCGTCACCTGTCTTTTCTTTGTCACTCCTCCAGGTCCTGATCGAGATCATTGACGCCTCCTCGGTCATCACCTGGGACTTTGATATGTGCAAAGGTGACGTGGTTTTTAATATCTACCACTCCAAGCGGGCCCCCCAGGCTCCTCGTAAAGATCAGCTGGGAGCCCATGGGATCACATCACCTGGAGGCAACAACGTCCAGCTGATCGACAAGTCCTGGACGCTGGGGCAGGACTACAGCATGGTGGAGTCTCCTCTCACCTGCAAGGAGGGCGAAAGTGTCCAGGTGAGGTTCGGGGTTCGAGACCCCTTGTCTGACTGGTCCGGTGTTTGCTTGAAATGGTTCACGGGTTGTTTTTTGGATCATCGGTACCGTCCGTCTGTCCCCAGGGCTCACACATTACACGCTGGCCAGGTTTCTACATCCTCCAGTGGAAGTTCCACAACATGCCGGCCTGCTCCGCCACCAACTTGCCCCGGGTGGACGACGTGTTGGCGACCCTCCAGGTCTCCTCGCACAAGTGCAAAGTCATGTACTACACCGAGCTGTTGGGCTCCGAGGACTTCAGGTGAGTTGCTGTGAATGTGTGTGACTTAAAACTTTTGAAGCCCACTTTTTGAGGCTTTTACCACAATGTTGACATACTTTGAATTTCTTAATTCCATATTTCTTCACTCCATTTAAAGCGTTAGCCATACCGTAGGGGTATTAGGGTCCGTGTCTAGATATAGGGATGCTTCCTTTACCCAAAGACTCCTTTAATCCAGCTTTTTCTGTGCGATCTGCTCCTGGTCTATCGCTCCCGACCCTCTTCCTGTGAAGAACGGCTTGCTGTGATGTGCAGAGTTTGTAAGTGGCTCAGCGTTTGCTTCTCTTCCTTTAGCGCTAGCTGTCGTCATCCCTGCTATTTTGGAATGGCCTCCTTATGGCAGTCATGCTTCTGCTGCGGCAGAGATGCTGGTTTGCATCTGTGCGTTGCTTTTTGTTAACACGATGCTGCTGCTTTGTATTCAAAGCTAGAATCACTGCACTGAGGACGACAGGATGACCATGCCTTTGTTGTTTGGTTCCCTTGCTTGCATGACTGATGTGAGGAATATTAGCCTGGTTTAAGTCCTGCAGGGTTGTGCTCAGCTGCTGTAAACACACACGTACGTCGACGTGACCTTGTACACCCACCTGCAGAGACGATCCACGGCAATTATTCCTGGTTTTCCATTTTTATTACTAACAGTCTGAATCTGGCTTTGCTTTCTGTGTGAGCAGGGTGTACGGGTCGCGGTCGACTCGCCTGGTCCAGGTTCAGATTTCCTCTATGTTGTTGCGTGTTTTATTTTTACCTCAGCGTAAATGTCACATTACAGCTCTCAACAGATTTGTCATTTCCTGGCGTTTCATCCACTCAGCGCTTCTGTGAAGTCGTTTATGTAAACTAGACAAAAAGGTGCATAACACAAAAAAAAGGCTTCTTTGCTGAAGGCGACATAACGCTCAGAGGAGCCTGACCTCCACGTGGAGCTCAGCAGACAGCTGAATGCCTCGGTGCCTCACCGGCCCAACAGCTCCGGCTGCATGGCTCCGCGTTATGAGCACGAGTGACACACACACACTTTGTTGACTGCCGCTGCTCTGGTGTTGCACACGCGTATAGCCTGTCCATTCACACGTGTGCTCTCTGCATCTGTCTCTCCACTCAGGGGTTCGATGACCAGCTTGGAGTCCAGCCACAGCGGCTTCTCTCAGCTCAGCGCCGCCACCACCTCCTCCAGCCAATCACAGGCCAGCTCCATGATTTCCAGGTAGAGACCGGGCGCTGAGTGGACCCCTGGGAGCCCCTCGCCATCAGCATAGAATCCTGCTCTCCTCGTGTCCTTCCTCGTTGTCTCCGGACCTCATTCCTGTTGTCCAGCCAGTCTCAATGAAAGCATGCTTGCACAAACAGAGGATAAATAATTTGAAAAATTCTGAAGCAAAAATGAGAAAAATTATGACTGTGTACAATTTAAAGGGCTGATTTTTTGCACAGAAGTCATATATTTTTTGTGCCTGGCTCCTCTGTCGGGGACAGTTTGGATCGGAGTGTTTGGGTTGTGTCTAATGTGGGGGGGTGGACGGGGGGGGGGTGGACGGGTTGAATGTTGGAAGATGAATTGTGGTGCCTTTGTGGCACCGGAAGCTGAAATAAGCAATATTCTTGTCTTGGGAGTTACAGAGACTGCAAGACACTGGAGGCGCTGTTACATATATGCATTTACAACCACACACACACACACACACACACACACACACACACACACAGTACTGACACGACATACCTCATTCTTGTGTGCTTGGTCAAAACCTGGATGTGCTGTTACACAAACACACAAACTTGTTGACGTTTGATTACATGCAAAAATCTCTGGTTTTCGCCATATTACCAGAGGCGTGGTTGGTAGGGTCAGGTGTTTATAGTTGGACGCGTGGAGGCGATTTCCTCCCTACTAGAGGTGTCGGACCGCGCGGAGTGGGTGGAGTTTACTGAATCATGACGTGAATGATGGAGTCAGTCATTCATCCCATCTCTCCGTCTCCATGGAAAAGCGTCTGAATCCTCGAGCCAGTTCCGACCCGCCAGAAGCAATAAAAACGAGTTTCTACTGTGTGAAATATTTCTATTTATCATTTAGACCTAGGTGCAGGCCGACGGGTGCTGGGGGCAGATGACCATTGCGTTAAAGTTGTGTATGTGCAGGCAGACAAACTGAGCCACTAAACAATTCTGTCGCACCTACGGTGTCGGATCACAACGAGCCGGGACAGTCGGTCTACTTTCTGTCCAGCATCAGAGGAGGCGGTATCACAAAGGAGAGGCCTTGTGATGAGTGAATGTGTGTGATTGGCTCCTGGTGGCTACCAGATGATGGCCTGAATTTAAAAGGCTGTGACGCGATCGGGAGAACTTCCTTCGTTCTCCACTTGCTCTTTGGAGTGATGTAGATATCCGTGTGCGTTAGGGATCGTGTGGTTGTCATGCGGGTGCGCAGCCGTCGGTTTGTTGTGCATGAACTGGGGTTGGTAGGAGGTTGTGACTTTTTGCGTGTTTTTTAAGATGAGTACTTGATGGGTGAAGCAGTGGTGCTTCACTGCGCGCTCATGCGGTGATCGGGTTTACAGATCTATTATTTAAAAATCAAGATATAGTTGTTATAAGAGTCATGTGTCAATAAATACCATTTTAGCCTTTTGTAGGTGTCGCTACGAAACGTAACTGCTCTTTTTTCCACAGGCACTACTGTAATAGATGAACCGTTGTGAGATGAATGAACATTTCTAAATACAACACATCCGTGCAATAAGCATCGACACAGAAACGGTCGCCATTGCAAAAAGTCCGGCGTGCTCTGTCACCATGGTGACCGAGTGAAGCTTACAGTGTGGGAAGATAAATATATGGGATGGGCATTCATCTTGTATTGCAATGAAACTCCTGAAATACTGGCCCCCCGCGTCTTGTTTTTGATACACGAAACCGCCTGTTTTTAACACGAATGATTGAAAGGTCAAGGGTTAGCCATTAGCTTGTGCTAGCTGTGTCATTAGCTGCAATAAAATGAAAATGCTTTACTGAGAAAAAGGACCTTTGTGTGACGCTGTAAAAGAGTGTTCGAACCAGAACGTATGCCTGTAAAATATTCCCCTGCTTCCTCCTGACTAGAAGCTTTCTTTCCCCTCGTGACTCCACACGTTCTCCTCGCTGATGAAGCATCAGGTTCCTTCTCTCCTCGCCATCTTTGTCAACTCTGTCACTTTTTTACACTCCAGTTTTGCTGTGTTGCTTCTGAACACTTTGTGTGTGTCTTTGAAATGGGAGCGGCCCTTCAGTGAAGCCATAGGTGTAAAGCTTACTCACCTCTCATGCTTTGTTTCTGCTATCTGCTGCTGCTCTGACAGCACGAACGTCCATCAGGATCTCATGAGGGCTATAACTGTAGGTCCATAGTTCAACATGTTTGTCTGCTCTCTTTTCTGACGTTGTTGCATATCTTAACCTTCATGTGAGGAACTATGTAAACAAAAAAAAAGGACTCTTTTGAATTGAGATGACACCTTTACATTCTTTTTCTTTTGAAAATATTAAACTTGAAATATGAGAAAATAAAAAGCTCTTGTGTCACAATTGATTTTTGTCTTTGCAACTTATGTGATAGATAAAATTAAGTCCACATTAATCCCAAGCTAAAATAAGTTTGACTCTTACAGGTCATTTCAATCAATTACTTAATTGAAAATTCTAAATTTGGAATCCCATCTAATTTTTTCTTAATGAGGTTAGGAAAACTGCTGCTTGGGTGATTTCATCTCCATCGCTAACAACTGTTAGCTTTAGAGGTTCAGCTCACTGGGACACCTACAGCTGGAGCGTTTCTCCGCACACAAGAAGCAGATCCCGGTCCTGTCACCAGGTTCTCATGTCCAACCTGATGACCTACTACCAGCAGTCACAAAAACAGAAGCAAAACTAAAAACTAGAGAAGAAAAGTAAGAAGATCCCTGACCAAAATAGGTAGACAATATCTCTGCAAGAACAAGACATATATGTGTAGTTACTATAGTAATAAACCCTTCTGTAGATGTGTTGGTATAGCTCTTATTATCTTACTACCTGTATTGTCTTACTAGGTCTGACTAGAAAAATGGAGAAATTTATTTCAGCCTCAAAATATTTCACACTTTGTTTATATCCCACTCAAATTTATGATGCTGCATATTAAACCAGTATTGATTATAAAAAATTATTTATTGATTTTTATAATTGTGTGTGTTAAAAGGTTGTTCGCTCTTGCTGGTTGTCTATATTGCAATTCACCCGTCAGGCCACTAGATGGCAGCGTTCACCTTTCTAACCCGGCAAGAAACACAAGCCCCGCCCTCCCACTGACGTCAACACCCGGAAGCAAAACAAGCACAGGGGCATTTCTTGACATTACGTCGCTCAGTTTCCTGACTGAAAGGAGGAATAGATGTCTGTCAGCCCTGCGGAAAGTTTGGTGACCCAGTGGGAGAGGTCAGAGTGATTCTCTTCTTTAAAATAATCAACTTGTCTTCACGGAGATGTTTTATTATTAGAACGAGGGAAGGCGAAAGCTTAAACCGGTTAAAGACGCTACACCTGTCCGTCCTAGCATCTCTCTCTCTGAATGTTTGCCTCCAGATTGCAGCAGCCACTGATTTTACTGGGTCACACTGGTAGAGCTGGTAGTGACGTCACAACCCGACGTTATTATGTCATAATTTCCAGCAGAGGGCAGCAGATTCTCTCAACTTTAACAAGTTTTAGCTTACCGGTATATATCCAATATAGCAGTTTTTTGAACAGAGGTTTGAAATGTCCTGCTGGAACCTTTAATATAAATTAATAAATCTTTGCTTCTCATTGAATTGGAAAAGATCTGATGCCATGGAATTTGTGACGTTCACGTCGCCTGGTAAACCACTGTCGCTGTTAGCGTAGCCTCTGGTGTGTGTCGTGCAGTGAGCAGGCTCGTCTCCGGCAGCAGGTGGTGGAGGAGGACACCGAGGTGTGGCAGAGGAGCCCCGGCTTCACGGGCCTGGAGCGAGTAGGAGGAGTAGACCTGTCCTTCATCAAGGGGGATGACGTCAACGCCTGCTCCCAACTCGTGGTGCTCAGCTATCCTGAATTAGAGGTGAGCTGTCATGTCACAGCAGTGACGTGCGGTGAGGTTCATGGCTGGTGAGGCTCTGATGTCATCATAATCAGATGTACAAGCATATATGAACTGTTAGGTAAACAGACTTTTATCCCAAAGTCCACCCAGAGCAGTTGTGTGTGTTCAAAACCGGAAGGAAGAACAAGAAACAAATCGTCTCGTTTATCAAATATGTAATTTTTACCCTAATACAATATTTCTAAACAGATCTGGGTTCTCTGTCCCTAACACAAAATCTGGTGTTGTCTAAACCATGACAAAGGGTAGGAACAACACATTCCAGAGAATCTCAGATATTTATTATGACCATCTCTAGGCTCCACCTTAAGGATGAGCCACTATACATTAACACATATACAACGTGTCGTTCTCTGGCTGGTTGTTTTTCCCTTATACGGTCCTCCAGTGTCTCCATCTACAACAGAGAACCAAACAAATGACACAGCCGGCGTCCGCCGCTAAACGGTGGACGCCCATTACACAGTGTATTTAGCTATAACATTATTAGGTGTAATACAAAGTAAATACGAAACCTGAGAATATATTTGATAATATTTTCCTTCAGAACCTACAGTGTAGCTTATTCACCATTTAATTATCAACCGTGAGCGGGTTATTTTTAAAGTCTCAGAGCAGAATTATTTACACGTAGAAACTTTAACACACAAATAAGCACATTTGATTAAAAAAAAACGTTATGTTGTTACTACATGTTTGTTCATATGTTACGTTTACTTACAAATGAATTCCATGCGCTGCTCCTTCTGAACAAAAGCAGCGAAAAACTCTTGTTGAGATTTGTAAGGCAAATCGAGCGGAAAATAAATGGATGGCTGTAGTTTGCTGTCACTTCTTCCATGGCCGAAGAAGAAGAATCCCTGGGATCACCAGCGCCCCTTACCTGAGGCCGGAGAAATGTCTGCCTCACTACGTGCCTCTTCTCAGCCATTTCAGGACCGCTCAACTGAAGAAATATGTTGCACATATGCAGCAGTGATGGGCAGATGAAGCCCCATGAAGCATTGAAGCCTTTCATCCCAATCGGTTCACGGTGGTTTGGAGCTTCATGAGGCTTCATTTGCTCTAGTACGACATCTACTGGATGCTAAAATATCAGGTGGCATGAGTTTGAAGTGTGCGGCATTTTGCAGAAAGCCTGTTAATAAAATTCAGCAAAAAAAAAAAAAAAATATATATATACAGGTAGTCGCCGACTTACGACCTATGCAACTTACGACCGATCGACTTTACGACCACAATGTCCGGGTAGGGCGGGGCATTCCCTCCAGCCACAGTACTCACGCTCTGAGGCTCCCGCGCTCTCTTCAGTCCCCACGGCGCACACACGCTGTTCAGTCACACTGAGATCAGCAGCCCAGCCCACTACTGATGGGCTGGGCTGCTTAGGAGGCTGTGACGGAGAAATGTATGAATGACGTATGGAAAAACTGTCAAGCGTTACGTGAACTCTTCTGCTGGATTTGAAAGTGACGAAGAACTTGATCAGATTCGAGAGAAAATTGTGAAACTGGCAAAAAACCTCTACTTGGAGAACTCAGGAATGATCGCGCTGTAAGAAGAACTGATCGCGCTGGAAGAGAAAGAGTGGAAGAAGAAGAGAGAAGAGAAGCAGAGAAAGAAGAGGAGGAAACAGAAAAAATGTTCACCACCAAAGGCTTGTCAGAAGGCTTTTCCCTGTTAAATAAACTCCGTGCACACTTTGAAGAAATGCACATAGAACATAGAAACATTTGCAAGGATTGAACGGATGGCAAACGACGCTTTCCGTCCATATCGTGAAATTTATGAGGAGAAAAAGAAACGAACAATTCAGACAAAGCTCACAATGATTATGAAAAGATCGTCTCCCGCTCCCACCAACCCACACGCTGCCCCAGCTGACGATCCGGACGACCCCCAGCCAAGCACCAGCGCTGCTGGATTTAATTTTTACGTAAGAGTCGATTTACGACCAAGTCGAGTTACGACCGATCTGTCGGTCCCAATCGCGGTCGTAAGTCGGCGACTACCTGTATATATATATATATATATATATATATATATATATATACATACACACACACACAGTATATAATATATACAGGTAAACCTCGGTTTCCGACCACAATTTGTTCCGGAAGGCTGTTCGAATAGCTATTTGTTCGAATTCCAAATACAATTTTCCCATTTCAAATTATGTAAATGGTCTTAATCCGTTCCAAGACGCTAGAAAATTACCTTTTCTGGTAATTCGACATGTTATGTTATTTATATATCAAATTGTAAAGTAATGAAACATATCAAAGAAATGTAAAAGAAAGAAGCAAACGAGAAAGAAATCTGGTTAGCCCAAGATGCAAGTTATCGTCGTCTTTGGGACCGAAGTTTACGGAACTGTAACTCGTACCATAGGCAATGGAATGCAAATTAAGTGAAAAATTATTGAATACAGTGAGGGGAGGGTGGTTGGGGTTGAGAATGATTGTGTTTCTGTAACATTGAGGTGTAGCCAGTGATTATGCTTTGTGACATCATTGGTTTGTACTTAGAAACAACATTTTCTCCACTGTGGCAGGTTCCATTTCCTGAATCTCCTAAACTGACTCTCTCCACACTATCTATACCTCGCTCCAGAATACATCTAACACTATCTAATGTCCTAAATGTCTCCACACTATCTAACCACAACTCTCCACCAAACAACCACATTCTGAATGGAGTGTGATTGCTTTATATCGGTGTTGGAGCGAGTGTCGCTTGCCGAATCAGTCACGAGGTATCGGCCTCGTAGCGGGGCGTTCCCGTGAATGGAGCATCGATACGGAAGACACGTCCGATGCCTTGCTGCCGGCGAGGCTTCGGACGTCATCATTTACAGCACCTCTCATCGATGAAGCAAGCCTCGATTTGCGCTTCGCGGGAACACCCCTCTCCTGTTCGGCACACGCTTCGGAGCTTCAATCCCCAGCGTCACATCACTAGTATGCAGTTGTTGACAAAAAACCCACTACATTATATACACTATCGAAATTATGGAAATTTATTTCATAGAGCAAACATTTTAACATTTTAATAGCGACATATAGCCTCACGCCCTGTGCCGCCAAGATAGGCTCCGGCTCCCCGTGACCCGCTGCGGCGGATATAGCGGTGGTAATCTGAAGATGACTGACTGACTGAATATAGAGAGATAGCATTACGGTCTCACTAGCATACCAGCAGAGCTAGCCGAGCCATTGTACAATCCATGGTGATGCTCGGCTGGCTGGTACCTCACCGCATGTCTCTTCTCAGTATTTCAGTGGTAAATGTGAAAATACAGCGATTTTGAATAAAAATAACCTAAAATTAGTGATGTTAAATAGAAAATAACTTTATAATACTCAGCACTGGATAAATATAACTATTTAATTTATGTCTTTCATTTTTTTTCTCTTGATGGCAGGTGAGGCCATGCCATGCCGCACCTGCACGTCACTGTGTCACAACATCCTCAAATCACGTCACTGTGTCACAACATCCTCAAATCACACCTGAAGTATTGCACGAGTTGTGTCGCCCTTTACTGGCAAACAGTCAGTACAGCAGCAGGGATTAGTGTGCTGTGTCTGGATATGGAGACATAATATGCACAATTTTAATGGTCCATTCACAGAAGAATAAGCATGAACAGATGATACCGTTAAGAAGCGCCATAACACACCACTCAGTCAATGCTTTGCTTTGCCGCTCCCTCTCCCAGGTGCTGTATGAGGACAGTCAGATGGTGGCGCTAACGGCGCCCTACATAGCTGGCTTCCTGGCTTTCAGAGAAACCCCCTTCCTCCTGGATGCTCTGCAGCGGCTGGAGAGGAGCCAGCCTGAACTTCTGCCACAGGTCAGCCACTGCTTCCCCGCTTTCATGATCAGAATGGCGAATGTCCTGAAGGAGACGACTGATGACGACCAGCAGGCGCTGCCCAGGGAGCAGAGCTGGAGTCGTTATGATCAGTCAGTCAGTGTCACAGTCTAAACCTCTCATCCCCAGAATGCCTCACTGGCATTGCAACACTCCACCTTCAGCTGTAGACCGAGACCGCCGAGTTCACCACAGAAGGTCGCAGGCAGTCGTTTCAATCCATTAAACTTCTGTAGGGAGGACAGCTGAACGCCTATGAATAATAATTTAAACCCCATCTGGATCATGCAGTATTATTTCATATCATAATTACCAAAGATCGATTATGATGTGATATTGTTCTGTACTTTAATGTACTGTATATTGGGAACTGTGTGTTTGCGCACGGCACAAAATATCCCTTGGGAGGTATAAAGTTCTATCGTTTCGTATCTTATCATTGTATCGTATCATCTTATTGTGTCATGCTGTATCATTTCTTGTCAAATTGTATCGAATCACATCACTTAATCCTGTCTTATCCAATTGAAACACAAAATATTTACATACATGGAAACATGTAGTCGAGAGCACTTGTCCACCACTCAGCCTTTTTCCTGGTTAGCTCCTGTTTGAGCATTAAAGTCGATTGATGGAAGAAGGACTTCTTTATTCTAACCTTCTTGAACGGTGGTACCTCATATCTCCTTCCAGAGTGCAATAGCCTGTATTCAGTCTATAAAACATGACTGGTGTTTGAGGGGATGTTTTTTGCCAGCCTCAGCATGCTGTTCGCATACGTGGAAGTATACAGTTCCTGAAGTCCCTTTCCAACATTTTTGAACAAATGTTTAGTTGTTGTGACATCTGTGACTTTAGTGCTACAGACAGACATCCATCCCAGGTGGTGCTACAGTACTGAAGAACACTCATAATAACAGAAATGACAAACAAAAGAAGAATCTTTTTACTGGTACCAAAAGATCTTAAACGGCAAAGGAAATAGATTCTTTGCTTTGTTTTCTTATCACTGATTCGCTCTGATCTTTCTATCACTACTCCTAGGCATGTGTATGAACACACCTGATTGATCTGTTCACTATGAATAGTAATAGGGAGTTTTTTTCTGGTGGTGCGCCAAAAACAATCTCTTCTGTCTTATTTGTGTTTATGATGAGAGTGTTGTTATTACTCCATTCAACCACCTTATTTACCCTCTTTTGGTGCAGTCCAGGGTCATTGAGGTTATTTAAGAGAGAAATTAACACTGTCATCACAGTACTTCAGAATGTACTGGTCTGGTCTGTTACTAGTAATGTTCCTTTTCATCATGTCGGTGTTGCATCCCTCTCCACAGGTGGTGTTTGTGGATGGGAATGGACTCTTTCACCACAGAGGTTTGTTTCCTTTACTTCATGACGCACTCATCAAAAATCATGAGAGATTTTTAAATCTCTTTTCAAGTCATTTTTAAATTTCATTTTGAGAAAGCCAAAAGTGGAATGAATAACACGAACAGGGCTGTGTTCCATTTTGCTCTTACATCTAGTGGATAACTCTTCTTAAATGACCTAAACATGTTCCATTAGTGGTACCGGTGGAATCTGTTGACACATTGCTGCCAGATGTGATGCAGTGTTGGAAATATTCCGGACGGTAATGTTTGCTACTTCTCAGCAGCTCGTGATTAATTTAGTCTTGAAGGATGAAAAGACAACACAAGCCAGTGTGTGTATGAGGGTATTCAGTCTAATGAGTGTATTCTATTGCCGTGCTGTAACGACTTACAAGAAGACTATCATTAACAGAATAATTCTCAGCCGTTGGTTCTGCCTGTCGGCATGTCTGCAGTTTGACGGATCCATTTGTGTCAGAACCAGGGTGTTTGTGCTGCCCTGTCTCTGCGTCTTTAACTGCATCCCTATTCATAGAGTTCGGCCTCGCCTGTCATCTCGGAGTGCTGTCCGGGCTGCCCTGTGTGGGTGTGGCCAAGAACCTGCTGCAGGTCCAAGGTGTGCACAAAGGTGAAGAACACCAGACACAGGTGAGAGCAAGGCGCTCCTCCACCAAATGACTTTGTTTCCTGTTTGCACTGCATAGTGGGAAAAAGTGAGGAAGTGTCAGAGGGGGGATGATGCCGAGGATAGAACCTCCTCTTGGTTGGGGATGTGTGTACCAAAATCATATTTGCAGTTCTTGGTGTACATGCGCGCGCGTGCGTGCGTTTGTGCGTGCGCGTGTGTGTTGTTTTGACAGTGTGACTTTAATTTCCACCCTAGGCCTCCTTGTGTCGCTCATTCTAATGTGACTTTTTGAATACAGATCAACAAATAACTTTGGTTACAGTTTACCTGTGGGACGGCACAAACCAAGTGTAATTAATGTGCTAATGCTGGCGTGTTCCCATCTGCAGCCTCGGTGACCTGCTGAGGACAGAAGGAAAACAAATGAAATATAAATCCACTGAGGAACGAGGCAGAGTCTAAAGGAGAGGATGGATGAACTGACTCTTGTTTTTTTGGGAAAAGATAACAGCAGACTTCCTAGAGTCTGGGGGAGAACACGGTGATAACATCAAGGCTTTATGATTGTTATTATGCTAATTCGCCTCATCTGTCCCAGGTGTTCAGCGCTTGTGGCTTTAGCGTTGGCAAATGTCGGATTGTCTCCTCGGTGTGGAGGAACCTGATCTCCTTGTTTACACAGAACGTAGTTTGTCCACAGAGACGCTCATGATTCTGTCTGAAGGCCAGAACTCGAGCGCATTGGACGGTTCATTTTGAGTATCGGGTACAATCAGCTTTGCGCGCCCACACCGCATCTTTGGGCCAAAGCTTTTAGGCTTGAATCGGTTACCGTGCATGAAAGTTTAGAACTCCCCTCCCGTTTGTACTGATGTAATTACCGCTCTCATGGGCTCCATCTAATTTGTCGACAGGCACGCACAAAATTGCAAAAGCCTGGCGTCAACAGTGGCGCTGGCGTTTGAAAGCTCGGTGGGAAATTAGCTGTGAAGTAATCCGTGAAACACAAGACATAATAGGCTCCTGACCAAACATCAGAAAATTAGATGTTAAAAAATCAGGTTAGCCGTTACTGGATATACGAGCCCATTGGCATGGACTGATGTGCTCCAAGACTCCATTGCATGACAGGATGGCTTCCAGAAACACTTGAGTTTTAACTACAAGTCTAAAAGACTGAAAACGGGACATACTTTCATTTTTAAAAAATAGTTTAGCCTTAATCCCACTTCATTGACTTAGAAACCGCGTGTCTGAATATGTTAGAGGACAGGGTTCATGTTTATTCTCTCCATTCCTTGCAGTTTAAACACAGACTGGTGGCTTCTGTCCTGTTATTCAGATGTATGAACATTCAATTGGCTAGTCAAGCAGTCACATGGTTTAAAGACAGCCTGTATGGCATCAGGTTTTTATTGGTGCTAAACTATATCTGATTTAAATGCATGCTGCCAGCAACGGAAGCTTCACCGCCATCAAGTCGTTATTCTGTAAACACCAACTTGAACTCTTCTGCTCCCAGAGTTGCTTTTATTTAGTGACTAAATTTTCAAATGAATCCGGCATTAACAAAAGAAATTCCGTGACAGAGTGACCCTGTAAATGAAGAGAGAAAAGGAAGCTGCAGTTTGAGTTCATCCAGCGGAAGAAAATGAAACCAGAAACGAATGATCGTTAATGGATGTAAACACGACCGCAGCAGCAGGAAGCAAGATGGAAATATGGACAGAAGAGAAAAAGAGAAGAAAATAAGAGAAGAGAGGAGAAGGGAAGAGATTTTTGATCTTTAAAATCATGTTTATTCATAGTCAATATTACTAGTCAATATTACAAGATAGTCACGTTGACACATCCAAGAAAGATTCACGCAAATGGGAACTCACACTTCAAAACCACATTATATGAACTGTAGGAACATAAGCAAAATATACGTGAATTAAACCAAACACTGACTGAACACAAGCTCTTCACTCAACACGGAACATAAGACACTTTTGACACACCAGGTTCGTAAAAGTGTCTAAATCATTCACAGCTCTGACATAGTTAAAATCAATTCTGATTCTTTCTTAACAAATTCTTCTTAAAATGGTTTCTGCACTGCAGTCAGATAAACCCTCAACCTTTTTCTTCCTGCCTAGATAAATTTCCATCTTTGCTTGGCCCTGAAGAAAATTTAGAAGAGAAGAGGAGAAGTCTGGATTGTTCTCTTCCTCTGTGCCTCTTATATCTCCATCCCTGCTTTTTCTACTTCCTCTGAATTACTCCATCCCTTTTATTTCTCTTTTGCTTCCTCCTCTCTTTATCCCCCTCCGTCTCTCCCTCTCACTCGAACTAGTGTGTTATTGATGACTGGCTCTGTTTTTGTGACTTCTGCCATTTCAGGCACACACACACGCACGCACACACACACACACACACACACACACACACACACACACACACACACACACACACACACTCTTGGCCTCCTCCCAGCAGGGATTGGAAGCCCTGTGCATCCCCTCCCGTCTCCCCGCTGGTTGTTTGCTGTAATCACTCATAGTAGAAAAGACAACTCATTCATCACAGAGGCTAAGTCTCCTTCATCGCTCAGGCCTGGAACCCACAGCATACTTGTCACCTGCAGTCAGCATCACCACGTCTGACTCTTCGACTCGGAGCCCAAAACTTTCAGTTTCTCTTTGAAAAAATGTCCTTGGACCCATCACTGCTTTTTATTGGGAAGGTTCAGGCATTTTGCTCGAGAGGGAAATGCTAACAAGCTTAGTCAGAGAAACATCAGATGTTCCCATGAACCCCAGTCCTTGTCTGAGTCCCTGGAGCATCACCTCCAAACTCCTTATCACAGCCCTACCCACTCCAAAGCAGAGGATGTCAGATCAGAATTCTTCGGAGCATTGACATTTATTCTCATTTGGAGTTTTTAAAAGTTGATGTTGGTCCAGCTGCTCCACTCCACATCTATCACCTCTTATTTTGGCATCTCCTCCACAGATTGCTGCTCTGCAGAAAGGAGGCGACAGCTTCCCGCTCACTGCTGCCTCGGGGAAGGTGTTGGGAAAGGTAGGCAGGACAGACCCGGAAACGTTGACCTGACCAAGTTTGAGTCAAGCTGAACGCCGATGTCTTTGTGTTCAGGCGCTCCGGAGCTCCGACTCCAGCTCCAAGCCCGTCTACGTGTCCGTCGGCCACAAGATCAGCGTGGACACGGCTGCGCGCCTCACACACTCCTGCTGCCGCTACCGGGTCCCGGAGCCCATCAGACAGGTACACCCCAACACGCCAACGGGCCAACTTCACTCAAAATTCATGCTGAAAAGGTGCATCTACTGTATGTTGTTGTTTAGAAGCTAAATGAAAGGGTCGGTCAAGCCTCACTTACTCTAATATTATATCGATATTGATCAGGTATCAACTCTCAGAGCCGGATCAATACCTGTAGCCAATAAGAACAAATCAAGTCAACTCTTCGTTGATCTGCTCAGAGCAGTTTCTGGTTATTAACTAAACTCTGATATGCGTTCTGTTTTTTGATGTATAGTTTCTAATAAACAGTTGTCTTCATTTTCCGTCCATCCACCATTTCTTCTTCATGTGTTCTGACAGTCGTCTGATATTGATCCCTAACTTAGGACACTGATAGCTTTATCCGTTTATTAACTTTGTGAGGCTGCTGCTAATAATTTGGATCGTGGTTTGATTGAGTTAGCTCTGCTTGCTGGCTTTTGTTGAGAGCTTTAATTGTTCTCAGGCAGCATCTTTGTGTCTCTGTAAATCACTTTTATGGATTATATTCCCTCTGCAGTGACTCAGCAGTTTGGTTTAATATTTGAGTTTCAACACGACAGCCGTTTGAATGAGGATATTTTTTTGCTCAAAATGAGAATATGAAATATCTCAAATGTTTTAGCATCTCCTTTCTGATCTTAAACAGCATCTGTGTTTTCTGACCAGGCTTGTGTGACATGTTAAAAAATAATTTCAACATTTCCGATAAGAGCATCGCAACTCATTTTAGGGTAGGAGTAAAACCAAAAACCTGCCTGGGCCTGAACGCATCCCTCCTCGTACTTCAGGTTGTTCCTCTTTCTGCCTCTGGGAGGCGCTGTGCTTCTTCTGTTACCTGTTCTTTTACTTCCGCTGCACAAAAACATACATTCACACACATGCTAACACACCACCAGTGTCAATGCATTTCATCAAAGTGTGAAGTATTTAGGTAGAGGGGGAGGAGATGTGGACATGAGGGAGAACGGGGGACACTCTTATGTCTCCACTCAACCAGGGGCATCTCTGTCCCACATACAGACATTTTCAAGTCTCTTTATTGCTGGCATCACAGATAACAAACCTCACAGATCCAACCCTGGCGGGTGTCATGTCCAGCCTGGAACGCCGCGTTAACGTCATGACTTCCTCTGCGGGTCCCTCAGATCTCCGAGGCCTCTGTCTTTTTGTTTGTGAAGTTTGAGCACGAGCTGCATGACATTCCACACGTCTGTGACTTAAGAGGGTTAAAAAAATCTAAATGTATATCAAACTCTAAAGTGTTTCTAGAGATCCATGTCTGCAGATTCTGCCGTGAAGATGTTTTTTAAAAAATTGAATCGAAAATCTTATTTTACAGAAGGTGTTAATTTTGTTTTGGATCGATAGAGGGTGTCACAAAAGGTCAAAAATTAAAAAGACAATCAAAAATATTGCTTTCCTTCCTGCTTCAGCCTCTGGTGGTTCATCATTCCAATGAATCGTCTCCTCCAACCCTCTCTACACCGTCTAATAAAACCTTCTCTGCTTAGATCAGGACTGAAAAACCCCTCCTTCCACTCCTTCCTTCAGATCGAGACAGATGAAAGGAAAAGATGACATCATGTTAGGATTCTGCAGTGAAGACTCGTGTGTGTGAGAGAGCTGCAGCAGAATCTGGTGAACCACAGCCTCCCAACTAATTCAGCAGCGTTCCCTCACGCCATTAAATCCACACACTCCTCCTGGGTCCTGCGGTTCAAGCTGTAGAAAACCAGTGAGAAGAAGAAAGTGAGGAGACGCCTGACACCCGATTAGGGCGAGCAGAGGGCGCTGTGCTGCTGGGAAACCAGAGAACAGGGAATATTTTGGGAGTTTAGATCTATTGAGGGAACCTGCACCTCACTGGTGATTCATCAAGGCGTGACGCCCTTCTCCTGCACGGATCTGTCAACGGGGTAACGCTGATTCTGCAGCTTGAGAACATAGAACGCAGCGTTAAAACATGCAAACATGTCTGCAGGCAGGGTGGAAGCTGGACACATACAACACCAGCAGTTGTCTTCATGAATAATTTACTTTCTGTTGGGCTGAAAGGGAGCGGATGATTTTATCAAAGACTCTCAGTAAAACCCTCCATTAGAGGACGGCTCACACAGACTTGTTGGTTTTTCTGGATGTCATTTGAATGTTAACGTGGCATGAAGATGATGGACACTTTTTAGCAGCTCAATGAAGATGCGTTTATCAGGGAGATGTTTCTGAGCTGCAGTTATGCGGCGGTTCAAAATATGAATCAATTTCATTTGAAATCATGGTCCTTGTTTCTTCTTCTGCGCCTCCTCTTCTTCTGCACCCTCTTCTCTATTGTGCTGCTCTTCTTCTGCAGTGGGTTTAAAGCTGAAACCTGACTCTGACTGACTTCCCTGACAAACATACATCCTGTCTGTTGACTGGTACAACAATCAAAAGAAGTGATGGTAATGGAGTTCCACGGCCTGTTAATCTAGTATCTTAGCAGCTAGCTAGCTCTAGCGACCTAGCTCCACCTGACCGGCCATTCAAGAGGTGGTGCCTTCTCATTGGCCCGACGCATGACCATCCGAATGAGCGATGAGCTCCAGAGACAGGGCTGACGCTGCGTTTTGCCGGAGGTTGTGCACGCCGTCGGTCGTTATCTTCAGGCTGAAAGCCATTACTCCCCAGTCCCCTCTTCTCCCTCCCCCTTCACATGCTGATGGGAAAACATGCGCTGGTAATGGGCCTCCGAGGAGCCGCCTGAGTCATACACTAATAAACTATTTCCAGGCCTCTCCTCCCTGTCTGAGTGCTATGCTCCGAGAGGAAGTCACTGATTACTTTCCCTCACCCCTTTACAGTTGTTAGCTTTACGCCACTGTAGTGTCGCCTCGCATCAGACTGGAGTCTTTGTCCTGTCTATCAACGCTTTTCCGGCTCGATCTTTCCTGGAAGTCTGGGAGACTTTGGCTTGAACTCACTGGAAGCATCTAAACCGTGACCCTGCACTCTCCTGCTAAAAACACCCCCCCAACCACCCCACTGTACCATATAAGAGTACAGGTGGTCTTCAACCTACAAACACAACTGGTTTCTCGAGGCTGTTTCGTAAGCTGAATTGTTTCTAAGTCGTTATTTGTTAAAGTTCATTCTGTAATTACCATTTTTAGTCATTTAAAAGTCATTTCTGCTCTAAATACTAAAGTTCTATTCCCATAGACTGACCGAAACAATTACAGGACATAAAACAACCCATAATAATGGTTTTCTACTACACTAATGTGAATGGCGCACTGATGTCACTTCCTGGTCATCAGAAGTCAGACACGCCCCTTTGTGTTTGATGAGCCTGTTTTATTTCATCAAGTTTCTCAGTTAACTCCACTAACAGTTAACATTAAACAGCAAAACATTCAGAGTTCAGCGTTATCATCAGTTAATGCTTCCAGGCAGAAACCTGGCTCGGCCAACATCGGTTCCTACTAGTGCTGTCATGCAATCACAAAAATTAATGTAATTAATTACAGGATTTTTAAATAATTAATTAATCACATTTTAATCTCATACCAGCTAAAGGCCCCCAAATAAAGAATTTGAATTCTAGGACATTACAAAATGTAGTGCATGACTAATCAATAGAATACAACAAGAAGAGAAGATTTGAAATCCACAGTTTTATTGGTTAAGTGTGCTTTATAAATGAAATTCAAAAGAAAAAAGGCCAAGCACATCAGCAAACCAATTGGGCCAGGTGCATTTCTCAAAAATGCAATACAAATACAATTAAATAAACTAAATAAAATTCAGAAATAAAATAAGGCGGAGTCTCAAAAAGGCACATAAGCAGACTCTCAATCAAAATTAATACTAAAGCTGACTCAGTACAGCAATTCGAAATGAAAAGTATAACATGCCTCTCAATAAGGCAACTACAGAATTTCCGCACTATAAGGCGCACTGGACTATAAGGCACACCCTCAATAATTTGTTTGTGTTTAAAAGTTATTTAATATATAAGGCGCACCGGATTATAAGGCGCACACAATAAAAAATAAATAAAATTTATGTGATAAACTGCAGCGGCTGTAGTTGCGCAATCCGTCCACTGGGTAGAGCTGCGCTGCTCAGGCAGTCATGATTGCGTTCATGACTTCCTGACTACCTTTGAATGGTCCCTATTGTTATGTTAATGAGCCATTCTGAGCCTCATCAAGGAAACCTGATCACTTGATCACTTTGCCAGTCTTAGCCAGACTGCCGGCTTTTTTTCAGCGATCATGTTTTTAACCAATATTAATATGACTATTAATCCATATATAAGACACACCGGATTATAAGGCGCACTACGAGTTTATGAGAAAATTTTAGGCTTTTAGATGCGCCTTATAGTGCGGAAAATATGGTAAATAGCAAGATGCAAACAGGCATTTCCTTTAAAAGGGTAAGCTAACGTTCAACTCTGTGTCCTTGACATGTTTTGCATTTAAATGATACGTTAGGCTGGAGCTGCTTCGGTGATATGAAAATTCTCTTTTACAAAAGGTACAAATCACTGCATTTTTGTTGATAGTCTTAGTTCTTTTTATGAATAAACTTTCCGCCCAAAGATCCCAGTGGGCTTGCCTCGCTCTACTGTGTCGCGTCCATCTCTCTTATCGGCCACTCTGCTTTTGACTAGTGGCGCAGGTAGGAAGTGACGTCACTGCAGCCTACGGGTCCCTCAATGGGCCAAATTTAAAATGCTTGCGCATTGACTTGTCACTCACAATTAATTACCTTAATTTTTATAGCACGTTAATTTTCAGCGTAATTAATTAATCTAATTAAGAACTGACAGCCCTAGTTACTACATGAACATAAATACATTGTGGGTTTGTTTCCTGCTCAGAAGTTCACAGAGATGTGGAGAAAAGGAGGAAACGCTGCAGATGACGCCAACAGGAAAGAAGAAAAGACTGCATGAAGTGTGACATCAGAGCAAACTATTCACTTAGCCTGAAATTTACTGAGTCATGTTAACGTGACCTGTGAAATCTGAACTTATGGAGTGTTCATGTTTACGCTGCTAGATGGGGGGTTGTTCGTATCCACGAATGTTGGTAAGTTGGATATTCGTATCTTGAGAACGACCTGTCTTGCATTCCCTGCTGAGAGACGATAACTGTGGCACCGCGATCCAATCAGGAAGAACGAAACACACCGGCTGCAGCTGCGCTCCAGATTGCAAAAATAGATGGACTTTCAATGTGAGTGATTGACGATGGAGCCAGGATGCAGGGAACGGAGGAGGAGGAGCAGGAGGAGTATTTGTGTGTTGTGTGGTACAGGTAAACGTTACTGAGGAATATGTTTGTGTATGAGTCGGGGCTTTTTTCTGTATCGTGTTGTTGTTTTTAGTTTTATGTTTGTGTTTATATCTTCAGTGAAGACTCAAGGATTTGGTCAGCATACAGCAGGACGTGTGTGTGTGTGTGTGTGTGTGTGTGTGTGTGTGTGTGTGTGTGTGTGTGTGTGTGTGTGTGTGTGTGTGTGTGTGTGTGTGACTTCAACAGGTCTCCACATTTTCATTTTTATCTAATCTCAACTTTCTTCATCTTCACTTCATTGATCCACTTTATCTGATCAATTCATCTATCTCTACCCCCCATCCCCACCACACACAAACACACACACACACACACACACACACACACACACATACATACCTGCAGAGTGTATTTTTGTCATATCTACGGTAACACAAACGTACATGGCTCACACATTCACACACGGGGCAGACAGTAACACAAAGTACTAGAGTATTCCTCACAGGAAGCCTCCCCAGCCTGCATGCTGCGGCCTCCAATTGTAATGATCATACGTCTAGTTGGAGGAAGTTAACAGGCATCATGTGGAACCGGACTCTAGGGGCGCTAACCGCTAGCTTGTGGAAGGATCCGGGATGTGTTGTGGTTTGAAGTGGACTGGTCCTCTGGCGCCCGAGGCTGTCTAAATGTTAATGTATGGCTGCCTGACATTCTGTCACTGCAGACACTGGACATCAGCAGAAGGTCTGGAGGATGGGGGGTCAGGGAGGGGGCGATCAGGAGGAAAATATTTAGAGTGATAAAAGGGATGCGCTGTCGAGTAATGAAGGAAAGTAAACAGACATGAAAGCACAGCGCGGGATCCAGACAGGAAGAGGGGCTAAATTATATCGGCATGGCTGCAGGGCTTGAGGGGCTTTGTGGGGTTGGGGGGGCTGGAGGATAAATACCTGCCCCAGGCCAATGAACCAAACGAGAACCTCCACCCCGTGCATGTGTGTGTGGTCTGAACAGGCCTGGAGCCCCTGCAGGGCACCGGGGGGGGCGCATCTGCTCACCTGTGGACCTGTCCAGGAAAGAGACGGGGGCATGGGGGTCATTATTCACTCCAGTCGCGACCGGTTCAGAATTTAAATCTTGCTTCCTAGCTCAGATATTGTGAGGTCACTTGTCCTGATGGGGGTGGGTCGGCGCTCTGTTCACATCCTTCTTTCTGATTGGTCATTGCCTGACGGTCGTTGCCTGTTTACCAGAACCAAACAGAGCTTCTGAACAGTCGGTGTGTGACGAACGAGAGGTAACATCAGTGTGTTAACACACATCAAGCACAAGGAAGTAGGCGCAGAAATGTTTGCTGAGCCTTAAACTCTGCTTCTCAGTTGTTTGTTTGTTTGTTTATTGGCCTCAAACAGCATTTTGTGTTGTTCTTTGTGAAATCACTTCATTCTCATTTCAAACAAAGATAATCACTTTGTAACTTCCTTTTTCACATCCAAGTTTCTGAGCACATTAAGGAACGTGTTCAACACCTCTCTTCACCTCTCTTCATCCCCGTCCCATGCTTCTCACTCTCTCTGAAAAAACTAGGGAAAAAGTAAAAGACGATTGTAGACAAAATGATTGAGAACGGATAACTGTTTTTTTTTCCTGAATTTTTTCTGTTTTTTTTTAGTTTGAGAAATGTTTAAAGGTTAGATGTTTCGCACAGTACTATTGAAAATTATCTTTACGCGAATCTCTTGGCTTTTTGTCAACATGATTATTTTGTAATTTTTTTTGTGAATTAATGCGATGTCAAAAATCTCTCTCTCTCTCTCTCTCTGGTTTCCTCCATTCTAATCCTCCCTCTCTCTTCTTTTTCACAGGCTGACTGTCGCTCCAGAGAATTCCTGCGGATCCACTTCCCAGCCGCAAGAACAGAAATCAAAGAATGAGGTAAGTGTGAGTTTCCACACTCTGGCTGACCCCCAACACACGCACACACACACACACACACACACGTTTATTTTCATTTCCTTCCTTATAAAATACAGAAGAGAAGCAGGTAGTTAATGTCTGATGAAATAAATGGAGGTCAGAGGTCAGCGATGATGCTGGTGGTTGGGATTCGTTTAGATGGCGGTGTGCATTAAGACGTCTTGCTGGTGACTACTCACGCCTCCACCCGGTTGCAGAGAGCTTTTGATGAATTCTCTGCCTGGTGTGGCGGCAGAGGTGAGCGGGGAACACCTGTCGCTAAGGAGCGGCGTCACAGATTTGGACTCAACCCTCATCCTCTTTACTGATCAGAGCTGCAGAAGAGGCTTCAGATGCTCCCTCACCATGCCACCTCCACAACCAGCTGTTTTCTAAGGTGTAACTGGTTCGAATCAACTACAAACTCTCGTGCGACGGCGTGTGAGCTCTCACATCCTCCAGCGTGCCCCAATGGGAACCGTAATGGGATATCCGTGTTCATCCGTACCAAAGCCCCCTGATGCGGCGCTGCTCTTTGATCAGCCTCTCTACAAAGAGACGGAGACAGGGAGACGGGCTTTGTGCTGAGTAGGCGAGACCGTGTAGGGTTCCCCCGGGCCTCAACCCAGCTTTACTCTCTCCCTACGCCTGCAGGATCATCCCACCGGAACCACCAGTGGGACTTGATCTAGAACACAATGATATTCTGGATCTGGTGATCCAGGATGTGTATATCATCGCGATGACATCATAATTCACCTGTTTCTCTGAGCTCCAAAAAGCATAATGGGTTCTGAATAGGTGAAGGGGTGAGGGCTCGGTGAGCCGAGGTTTTCAGCCCGTGGGGGGGGACATGAAGCGTGGATCAGCCAGCGAGGAGAAGAAGCAAACGGAACAGATGAGGGAATAAACCGAGTGCAAGGGAAGGAAGAGAACAATGGGTGGAAAAATCAATGGCTGTGTTGGAGAGAAGAGGAAAGGCAAGAAGATGAAACGGATGAAGATCAGGAGAAAAATTGAGTGATGGAGCTGGATTTAACTTCTGCTGTCGCTGATTGTTCTGACATCAGAGAAAAACGGTGCTTTATCAGGCCCGAGTCCTTCTAGTGTATGGCTTCTAGACCACGTTGAGCCCCTCCCTCGTCTTTTTTTATCCATTTTAAACCGTCCAAAAGGGGCATGTCTCTTCACAACGTCACTGCCCATCTCTCTTTCAAACTCGTGTCTGCCATTCTGTAAAACATTTGTTTGATTGCTAACAAA
>NC_090783.1:8757500-8807500 GCF_040054535.1 Antennarius striatus | reverse complement strand
GCAAGCTCATTATGTATGCGAAACAGTGAGGGTATGAGAAGACAGATGAGTCCTCCCAGTGGTGTAGGAAGAGGAATAGCAGAGTTAAACTCTGCTGGTAATCAACTGGTGAAATTAAACATCAAAAAACAGAAATGATTGTGTGCGGCAAAGCGATTTGTCTGCAATTAGCGACCGGTCGCATAACTCACACATATACACACACTCGAGCCTAATGAAACAAGACGTGTCACAGGATGTGTGTTTGTGTGTGAATGCTGAAATATTGCACAGGATAACCATAAAAAGCGTAAGTTAATAAACTTGAGAGACATTAACAGGACCTGGGGCAATTGGTGAACAGCTACTTCATTTGCCAGTAGCTCTTATTGAAAGCCTCTGAAAGGTAGCTGTTTGTATTTATAGCCTTGTCTCTGCCATTTTTTATCCTAGTTTAATTGAAGTGAGAGAGTGGGGTTAGGAAAATGCCAAGGAAGAGAGAAGCGACACAAAATACTTGTTAATATGGTATTTATAGGTTATTTTGTTCCAACAGGGAACTTTACTGTCATATCAAAGCTATTTTCATGCCCTTTACAGTGTTTCATTACAAGAACAAGATATCAATTGTTTATATAAACCTTCACAGGGTATACACATCATACCCAATGTAACAGCAATATTTCAGTATCTCAGTTATTTCAGTAATGGAAAAAAAAACCCAGACAGGGGTTATCGGAGCCTCAACAGAAAGTGTCACACATTTAACAATGCCAATACTTGAAAAACAATATCTCCCCACCTATATATTTGAAGAAGCTCACTTGAAAACCTCACGCTGTCACGCTTTTTAACTCCACCCACTACCTGTCAATTAAGGGCCCAACCAATCACGGCGCATCTGCCAGAAGGAGTCACGTGAACAATATGGCGTAAGGCATCGGGCAGCAAGGCTTTTTGTTGTGGTTAAGCCTTTTGTCCACACGATAACGCAGATATCCGGGACAAAAACGTTGGCCAAAGTGAAGTTTTATGAAAACGCCTGTGGACGCTGTAATCGAAACCTTTTCTATCCGGAGGGCGTCTCCCTGCACCCTGAATATGTGTGCAAGCATTTGGAGTTAAACAACAGTTATTTCCCTGCGGTAATCATTAATAGATTTATTTATTTATTTATTTTATACACACATCCACACACACACACACACACACACACACACACACACACACACACACACATGCAGTGTACTGCCATCACTAAAATATACACGTTTTGCATACTTCCTTATTTTTCTGACATTTTTATTCACAGGCCTTCTGCAAAATGCCACACACAACTCATGACAACTGATATTTTAGCATCCAGTAGATGTCTTACTAGAGCAAAAGAAGCCTCATGAAGCTTTGAAGCACAGTGAACCGATTGGGATGAAAAGCTTCAATGCTTCATGGGGCTTCATCTGCCCATCAATAACTATA
Organism: Antennarius striatus; assembly: GCF_040054535.1. NCBI lineage: Eukaryota > Metazoa > Chordata > Actinopteri > Lophiiformes > Antennariidae > Antennarius > Antennarius striatus. The sequence continues at coordinate 8,806,042 of NC_090783.1, read as the reverse complement.
CATGGACTTCCCAGTTAACATAATTTTAGAGTGTCATAACTGTTCCAACAATTTTCATGTTTTTGAGCAGGGAGTCCAAACAGCAGGAACGACACAGAAAACGGCAACAAATTCTGAGTGAAACTAGCTGGCTAGCACGAACAGTCTGTCCAGCTATGGTTTCCGTTTTGAATGGGTCAGTCGGTGTTGTATCCAAAATTCTCCTCAGTAGAGTGTGCCCCAAATGAGCAACTTGTAAAGGGGGACAATGCTCAATGGCGCCTCAGCAGTGCTCGGGAGGTGAGCTGACGCCTCCCACTGTCAGTTCACACTCCAGGCGGCTGGGCGGGAGCAGGAATCGATCCGCCAATGTTGGAACATTGAACGACTCGCTCTGCCGCTTTACCGCAAAGCCACTGTCGCTAGGACTGCAAAGATCTTCAGTGGTCACTGGTTGGATTTTCTGCTGTATAATTGAATTCACTGGTTACTAGCTGTCTAATCATCAGGATGCAGTGTTCTCAACCTTTCTAACGTGTTAGGATAACTTGTCCTACAACAGCCCTGTGGAACATACAGTGCACCCTCATTCTTTGCGGTTAATCCGTTCCAGGAACCACACGTGATTGAGGAATTCGCGATAGAGTTTGCAATCTATTTATCTTATTATTTATGGTAATTTAAACGTTTACGAACCCTCCACATACTGTTATTAAACCGCCTTCTCTCTGAAATTACCTTTTCCCACACTCTTATCGAGTCTTTAAAGTGCTTTTGTGTCTCACGAAAGTCTGAGATGGACTGAGCAGAGCGCATATCCGGATGCCGTCAGTCAATAGAATGCGTGTACGGTATCACGTGATTGCCTACTGAAAATTCGTAATGAGGTTGAGTTGCAATCGTTGATGCGTGAATGCAGAAGGGCGCACTGTATACAGTTCCGGCACGTGTGTGTGTGTGTGTGTGTGTGTGTGTGTGTGTGTGTGTGTGTGTGTGTGTGTGTGTGTGTGCAGGAACTATCATGGATTATATTTAAAGATTTTTCAACAATACAGATTTTCCAGTATGCAAATGTTTTAATGCTTACAGTGTGTCTTTCACTTTCTCCTTCATTTCCTCTTGCCTGTCCTCACTCTCTCCAATTCATCTCCTACAATGACATAATCAATTAGTTTGACTAACAGGTCAATGATTTCACTAAATTTAGCATTACAGACTAGTCAGGACGAGAGAGTGAAGGCCCAGTGATTGCCCAGTGAAATTAATCTTTGAAAATCCTTTCAAATTAGTTCAAGAAGCTCACTGATGTAGTAACCATTCGGTTGAATGGTTAGTTAGCTATCTGGTAACATAACAGCTAAGAACAGACTACTATAACACTAGGTGGTTATGCTAGTAAGCATGTTAATGCCTCATTTTTTAAATTCAGCTGCTTCAGGTTATAATAAGATTAAACATTCAAAAGATGGATGTTGTAGTTGTATTTTATTCCTCTTTTCAATAATAGTGTACTCTTTAACATGAAAATATTATATATCTAAAAAATTTATTAGCTATGATAGCTTTCTTCATCACTGACTTTTTTCATTGCTCAAAGGTAAGCACTGTCCTGAAACCCACTATTGGTTAGTTTCATGAATTCAAAGTTCATCTTAAAGTTTGTAGATTTAAAGAATCTACTCCAGATCACAACCTGCCAAACCATTAAAGCGTGACCAGTTGGCTTATAAAAATATACCATGAACCAGGTAATACAGACATGACCTTGACCCTGCTTTTGAAACATGCAAAAGACATTGAATCTCATATGATTCTCATGGCTTGATGGGGTCAATAACTTCATACATGCTTGAGGGACATGTTCAAGATCCACATTCCCATCCAATGTCTCTTTGAGAACAATTTCCTCAATTCTCAATCTCTATTTCCCCCTGCAGCCTTCAATCTATCTTTTCCTCCTTACCTCTGACCTTTTCATTTTTGAGTTCCTCCATACCAATCTATACTCTTCCATCTTGTTGTCCACACTCTCTCTCTCATTTCTGCCATACTACTGACCTTTCAGTTTCATTCTTCCTTCATTTCTCTACCTCTCCTCTCTTCCTGATCTGGGCTGTAATTCAGCTTTTTTTCAGGGCCAGTTAGGCAGCCAGTGGAGTTAATCTGTCTTTTCAGGTCATAAATCACTGCTTGGCACCCCTCTCTCTCTCTCTCTCTCTCTCTCTCTCTCTCTCTCTCTCTCTCTCTCTCTCTCTCTCTCTCTCTCTCTCTCTCTCTCTCTCTCTCTCTCTCTCTCTCTCTCTCTCTCTCTCTCTCTCTCTCTCTCTCTCTCTCTCTCTCTCTCTCTCTCTCTCTCTCTCTCTCTCTCTCTCTCTCTCTCTCTCTCTCTCTCCCCCTCCCCCCCCTCCTTGCTCGTACCTGCTGTGTGTATGTAGAGCACACTTTGTAGTGATTGTAGCTGACTGTTGATGCTGGTGTTCTTTGTGTGCTTGTTTGTGTGGGGATGTGTGGTTTGTGAGTGTTATCGCCACTTCAACACGTAACAGATAGGAAGTGAAAGTGCATACACTGGAAGTGCCACGGCCAATAAGAAAAGATGTTCGAAATGTCAAGGCCAGTCAAACATGATGGTTCTCTCTTTGCAGCTTCTATCTATCTATCTATCTATCTATCTATCTATCTATCTATCTATCTATCTATCTATCTATCTATCTATCTATCTATCTATCTATCTATCTATCTATCTATCTATCTATCTATCTATCTATCTACCTATCTGTCCGCCTGCCCATCCATCCATCCATCCATCCATCCATCCATCCATCCATCTATGTACCAGTGGAATCTATCTAATAAAACTCATAGGATGAGGGGTTTCGTTAAACCCGGCATTGAGTGTATATGTGTGTCTTTGTGCATTCTGACATATCAGGGACCAGGCAGGTGCATGGGAAACTGCTGGCCTCTACCACAGACAAAACCGCATCAAGAATTAGATGCGGTGAATTGATGGGGGGAGAAACACAGAAGAAAGAGGAAGGAGAAAAAACAGCTTAGCATAGCAGGAGGGAGGAGAAAGAAACGAGGTAGAATGCGGGAGGAGAGTAAAGTTGAATAGCAGGAGGGCGGGAGTGTGAGAGTGACTGAATGAAAGTCTCGCAGGTCTATTGTACCCAGCTCCTGAATAGTGTTAGTAAGCTAAGTAGTAACTGATGATTTACAGCTCAGAGGCCATCAGCTGAAGCGGGCAAACAATACCCTCTCATAAGCAGCATTCAGCAACTTGAAAGACTACAGAGAGCTGTTCTGCTCTGGATTTTGAATGTGGTGAAGTGTTTTGGAAATCTGTGTTTAAGTTGAAGAAGACACTTGGAGGAAGTGGATGAAGATGTGAGATAAGAAGAAAAGCTAACAAGGGGCAAACCTCAAGAGAAAAAAAGATTAAAAATGTAACATGAGGGGATTTGTCTCATTTTCATTTTAGTGCTCTATGTTACAAAAATCTGTAAATTACATCTTGCATTGCTTCCATTAGAGAGACACACAAGATAAAAAAAAAAAGTCAGGCGACTGTATGAAAGACTTAACCACAAAGTTGTGTTTGTGTGTGTGTGTGTGTGTGTGTGTGTCTGTGCGTGTCTGTGTGTGTCTTTGTCTGTGTGTGTGTCTGTGTGTGTGTCTGTGTGTGTGTGTGTGAGAGAGAGAGAGAGAGAGAGAGAGAGAGAGAGAGAGAGAGAGAGAGAGAGAGAGAGAGAGAGAGAGAGAGAGAGAGAGAGAGAGAGAGAGAGAGAGAGAGAGAGAGAGAGAGAGAGAGAGAGAGAGAGAGAGAGAGAGAGAGAGAGAGAGAGTAAGCCTGTCTGAGTGGTTGGGGTTTGGGGTAGTGAAGTAAATAATCTCCAGTCTCTCACTTCCGGCTGCAGGTTCCCAGAGATTAACTTCCTGTCACTGTTTGTGTTTTAACATTTTTGTGCAACTTTTCCAACCACTTCAAATGATAAGACACAAAATATCTTGTCAACCACTTTGATAAGAAAACGTAGACATTTGAAGGCTTTTATTAAGTACATATGTTTGTAGCTATTTTCCTTTCTTTCAACCTCTCAATTTCGCAGTCGGCCTATTCCCCAAATTTAATGAGAAACGTTGAACCGCAAGTCATTATGAGCAGAACTGCCTAGCATGGGGACCCTGAGCATAGAACTATCTGTGGCATTAGAACAACAAGCCCTGTGACGAATGCTAGAAAATAGAAGTCGTGTTGCATATGTGTGTCTGTGCGCGCGTGTGCGTGTCCTCGGCTACACTTGTGCCATTTGAATTGTTGAGAAAGAAGGAGATTCAGTCAACCCCTCCGAATGTATTGCACTGCAGAATTGTGATAAGGGCCACAAATATGCACAAGCACATGCACAAACACACACTAGCTCAAGTATCCACCTAATAGCCACTGCATTTTGTGCAGCTGTGCCCATTCTGTTCTGCATATAGATTGCAAGGAATATAGTCCTCCCTGAGAGTTCAGCTAAGTGTCACAGGAAAGGGACACTCAGAAAAAAAACACACTTTTGCACATGGACTCTGAAAAGCTACAAACATGAGTGCTGCCAGAGCAACAGTTGGCTCAAGCTTGTCTCCCCAAACCCATGAGAAGTCCTTTTTTGGAGACCCCGCAGACCTCAGCCTCCCACTTAATGCTCCTCCAGCCTTTTCCAATTCATTGTCTCCTCTGTTCCTCCCACGCTTCTGCCCTTCCCACCCCAGAGAGTTCTCAGTTCTGACACAACAGTTAATCATACACTCTTTGCAGGTTCCATCCTGTGAGTGTGTGTGCATGTGTCCAAATGTACACCTTCATTTTTGGCAAGGATCTGTCTCGCTCACCTCCATTTTTCTCTTTCTTTTAACTTTTTGTTTGACTTTTTTTCAATAGTAAAACCCTAATGCATACTTGGATGAATTTGTGACAATGCAGCCTTGTCTGCTTCTCAGGAGCACTATGGGTCAGTGTTCAACAGTGGTGGTGTATTTTAGTTTTGTACCATTGTTGTTCATTTAAATGAACCTCAAGAAAAAGTTCAGGCCTGTGTTTTATTTACCACACCCTACAGTCATTCACACCACTACTGTCTTTGTCTTATAATGTTCAATCTTTGGAGTTTTATTGTTTTATTTATTTGTTGAAAATTTTGTTTCTAGTATTATTCACCAAATATTACCTTTATTGCTATTTTATTATAGCAGTTTCCTTGTTTCCTCAAGGCGTCATTTTAACTATGTAAGCGAAGCAACTATGTAATGGAAATAATATATGTTTATACGAATTCCTGGGATGTGTGATTATTCACCTATAAATTATGAACTGCAGTGGTTAAAAGGCTTCCCTGTCTGTTTCTCTTCCTGTCTTCTTCTTGCAGATACATGCAGTATGCATGCTTTGCACAGATAATGTTGTATTTAATTTAATCAATTGAACATATACATTTTATGACAGTTTCAGTGGAAGGTCATTTACATCCCTGAGGTAAGGACTCAGTTGTTTTAGAAATCAAATGTGCATTGCAACCAATGCTGTTGTAAAATATGATATATAAATATTATGTATATAACTATGATACACACACACACACACACACACACACACACACACACACACACACACACACACACACACACACACACACACACACACACACACATATATATATATATATCGGCGGTTCGATTCCCGCACCCACCCAAAAAAAAAAACAACCCGGAGGGGAGCTGACAGTGGGAGGCGTCAGCTCCCCTCCGGAGCACTGCCGAGGCGCCCTTGAGCAAGGTGCCGTCCCCTTTACAAATTGCTCATTTGAAGCGCACCAGGATGGAGCTGCCTGCCACTCTACCTCCCTTGCATTCCTACAGGCCCCCTTGTGTATGTGTGTTTGTGTTACAGGGGCCTGTACACACTAATATATATATATATATATATATATATATATATATATATATATATATATATATATATATATATATATATATATATATATATATATATATATGCATACGAATCATTAGCTAGAGTGTGCATTCTTAATTTCCCTTCGGGGATCAAAACAGTATATTAAATTAAATTATATATGTGTGTGTGTGTGTGTGTGTGTGTGTGTGTGTATACACACACACACACACACACACACACACACATATATACAGTATATATTTATTTTTTGTATACAGTGCGCCCCCGTTCCTCGCGGGTAATGCATTCCAGGAACCAAACGCGATTAACGAATTTCGCAATAGAACGACAAACTAACCATCTTATTATTTACGGTCATTTGAAATGTTTATGAGCCCTCCCCATACTGATATTAAACCACCTCCTTATCAACTGTTTAAAGCACTTTTGTGTCTCACGTAAGTCTGAGACTCACGGAACATAGCGCACTTCCGGATGCCGTCAGCCAATAGAATGCGTGTACGGTATCACATGACTGCCTTCCAAAAATCCGCGATGAGGTTATGTCATGAGCTTTGATATGTGAGGGTGCACTGTACATCTATTTTTTTGTATTTTGTTTTGAAAACCAATGACGATATAATGCTAACAATTTGGCATTGACAGGGTTAAAATCTTGATTATTATTTGATGGTTGTCATTAGAACTGTGGTTGAAGAAATAACACAATGAAGGTAGAACATTAAACTGATATAAAACCTTTTATAGCTGTTCTTTAAGGACATAACATATCCTCTGAGATGATGTGTTTTATGATCTTAAGTAAAATGCTGTCTTTGTCTGAGACAATGGGTACCAAGTCTACCCACATTTGTCCAAGAGCACGGCAGCTATATTACACAGCCGTCTATCTTCTGCTGCCTGGTTTACCACATATGGGGTGATGGAATCGCTCTTTTCTGAACCAGCATATTTACTATACTGTACAGTGCGGTGTATTCATTTGCTTACCTGTTACATAAATCAAGTAGTGTTCTCGCCTCCACATATCGTATCTTTCTCTCAAGAATATCTAAAGCTCAAATGCCTGAGCACTTCATGCTACAGCCTGAAATAAAACAGCACAATCAGTGAGTGACACCACTGCTGTAAAATGAGGTATATGTTTAGCTGACTGAAGCACTTCAGTTGTGTGACATCATGTACCAGTCCTTGAACTCACGCCTACATCGTCTTTGGTGTAGGGTAATAAAGACAGATGAGCTTGAGTTTACTTAATATAATATGGCAGACGGTGAGAAAAGAGTGAAACTGATCCAGGTGGAACGATGATCTTTATTATTTTGGTTTAAATTGGTTTAAGTTGAGTTACTGCTTTAACTTATTTATATTACCCACCTCCCCCTGTACTACCAAACCTTCACTAACATTCAGAGCTGAAACCTCATGTCAATTTTTCGTATATATAAATACATAATATATGAATATATTCATTCATCGTCAAATACCCCCTTCATCTGCTGCCACGGTTCGTGGGGTTCTGGCGCTTAAATCAGCTGACTGTGGTTGTGAAGCAGAGTACACTCTGGGTGTGATGCCAGTGCACCGCAGTCACACATGAACAGACGACCAAGCCCGTACACACTCTCACCTTGGGGCAATTTTGGCATCATCAGTTCAACTAAGTTGCATGTTTTTGGTGGTGGGAAGAAGCAAGACAGCCTGGAGAGAACCCATGAAGACATGGGGAGAAAATGCAAACTCCTCACAGAGCGGGACTCAAACCGAGAACCGCCTTGCTGGAGTCTATTCCAGCAGACTACGAACGAGAGGCAGGGGATGCTCTAGATACGTCGCCAGTGCATCATAGAGCTAAACAAAAGACACACACTCACAGACAATTTTATCAATTAATCCAAATTAAATGTTTTTGAAGGAACCTATGAGAACCCACCCACACAACATACAGACCCCACACAGAAAGGACTCGAACCCAGAACCTTCTTGCTGTGAGGCAACAGCACTACCCACTGCACCACCATGCTGCCTAAAACTTATGTTAACAATTTCTCCATCAGTTCAGCTCTGGGTATCTCCATGAAAGTCACTTATGTTTAGTTTATTGTACGTAAGCTCGCATCCATCGTTAACACAAAACATGCATGTTTATATACTGTGAGTCCAACCATACTTGTTTTCCTTCATTCTATTATGACTTGCCAATGGACACACATACTGACCCTGTTTCTTGCACACACAAACTCACACAAATATGTAAAGATGGGTGGGTGTGGGGAAATATTAAAAGTCATCAATTTTGAGGTGTGAAAATTGCTCTTGCTCTTTGGGATATTTTTAATTTCCAATTAAACTTCATTACACTCACGTGGTTACGCATGGAAAACACACCCACGCATCTTGCTACGTGCACGCACGTACACACACACAGACACACACATGTGCATGCACACACACATTAACACAAACACATGCACATTCATACACACACACACACACACACACACACACACCACTGCTGCCTCCTTCTCTGACACACTTACCAAGTTAACAATGACTAACTGGTTGATGCTCATCCCCATCCTCCATTTCATTAGACGAAGGGCCGAGTGAGCTATTCTGGTCGAGAATGTTGAGTCTTTGTTGGTTTCTCAGCTGAAGAGATGTCTCCAATAGCAACTGAGACCCATGCCCTGGCAGCCCCCCCCCATACACACACACACACAAACACACACACAACACACACACATGCACAAACACACACACACACACCGTACACACACACACACACACACACACACACACACACACACACACACACACACACACACACACACACACTCACACATACACACACACACACACATGCACACTTCTTTGGCTTCCAACTCATCTACTCTTCTACTTGGGCGAGTGTTCATGATGAGTGAGTGTCCATGTCTGTCTGTCTGTCTACATGCCTGTCTATCTGTCTGTCTGGCCGTCTGTCTCTCACTATTGTGTGTGTGTGTGTGTGTGTGTGTGTGTGTGTGTGTGTGTGTGTGTGTGTGTGTGTGTGTGTTTTTGCATGGCTGAATCTCTTGAGTATGTACCTGCATGTATGTATTTCGCATGTACATTTGAGCATGCATGGAGGCAACAGGACATGATCTGTCACTCCCAGATCCATAACAGTGCTACACAGGGAGAAATGAACATGTTAGTGTCAGTTGCAGACGAGGGAGACGCGCAGAGGAGAGGAGTGATGTGACTGGTATCGATCCTGCCCGGTAATTACAGCACAATTTATTACCAGGGAGAGAGAGGGGGAGAGTGAAGGTATCATATTTAGTTTGGGTTTGTAAGTCAGGTTTTTGGCAAGAGTGAACAAGGTCAGAGAGAGACTGAGATAGATCACCTTACCCTTCCCTCCCGTGAGTCCTGTGTGTTCTGATCACTGTTGCATTACCATGACATCCTTCCTCATCTTTTCCTCTTTTCTAATTCGTCATTTGACCACATGATACTTCCTTTCCACATAAGCAGATATGTTGTCTAAAATACTCATGCATCATTTATTCTGTCTATGCAACGGTGCCTTTTGGCTTCTCGGAGGCATCACTTGTAATGAGTTCTCAGATGACGTTTTGACATGATATGAACTGAAGGTGCATTCTGTCACTCTAAAAACAAGGCTGACAGCGTCTGTGGCTTGTAAAAGTGTGGGTGAGTTGTTTTGTTTGCAGAAGTGTGTGGGCGTTAAGCGTGATCTTGTTGGTGCGTGTGCGTCTTTATGTTTGATTCTGTTTATGTGTAGACAACGTTGTACCTTCTTCTTCTTTTCCTTTCGGCTTTTCCCTTCAGGGGTCGCCACAGCGAATCAATTTCCTCCATCTAGCCCTGTCATTTGAATCCTCTTCTCTCACACCAACTACCTTCATGTCTTCCCTCATTACATCCATAAACCTCCTCTTTGGTCTTCCTCTAGGCCTCCTGCCTGGCAGTTCAAAACTCAGCATCCTTCTACCAATATATTCACTATCTCTCCTCTGGATATGTCCAAACCATGTCAGTCTGGCCTCTCTGACTTTATCTCCAAAACCTCTAAAATGTGCTGTCCCTCTGATGTACTCATTCCTGATCCTATCCTTCCTGGTCACTCCCAGAGAGAACCTCAGCATCTTCATCTCTGCTACCTCCAGCTCTGTCTCCTGTCTTTTCCTCAGTGACACTGTCTCTAGACCAAACAACATCGCTGGTCTCACCACAGTTATGTACACCTTTCCTTTCATTTTAGCTAAAACTCTTCTATCACACATCACACCTGACACTTTCCTCCACCCGTTCCATCCTGCCTGTACACGCTTCTTCACTTCTTTTCCACACTCTCCATTGCTCTGGACTGTTGAGCCTAAGTACTTAAAATCCTCCACCTTCTTGATCTCTTCTCCCTGTAACCTCACTCTTCCACTTGGATCCCTCTCATTCACACACATGTACTCTGTCTTACTGCGGCTAACCTTCATTCCTCTCCTTTCCAGGACAAACCTCCACCTCTCTAGCTTCTCCTCCACCTGTTCCCTGCTCTCACTGCAGATCACAATGTCATCTGCAAACATCATAGTCCATGGAGATTCCTGTCTAACCTCGTCTGTCAGCCTGTCCATCACCATAGCAAACAAGAAGGGGCTCAGAGCTGATCCCTGATGCAGTCCCACCTCCACCTTGAACTCCTCTGTCACACCTACAGCACACCTCACCACTGTCTTACAGTTCTAATACATGTCCTGCACCGCTCTAACATACTTCTCTGCCACTCCAGACTTCCTCATACAATACCACAGTTCTAAGATCTAAGATCCTGTTGAACAACCCAGTCAGAAACTCTACTGCCACGTCTCCTAGACACTTCCATAGCTCTACAGATATATCATCAGGACCGACTGCCTTTCCACTCTTCATCCTCTTCAATGCCCTCCTCACTTCATCCTGACTAATCTTTGCTACATCCTGGTCCACAACAGTCACCTCATCTAGTCTTTGTTCTCTCTCATTTTCCACGTTCATCAACTCTTCAAAGTACTCTTTCCATCTTCCCATCACACTACTGGCATCTGTCAATAGACTTCCATCCCTATCCTTAATCACCCTAACCTGCTGCATGTCCTTCCCATCTCTGTCTCTCTGTCTTGCCAACCTGTATAGACCAGTCTCTCCCTCCTTACTGTCCAACCTAGCATACAAGTCATCATAAGCTTCTTGTTTGGCCTTTGTTACCTCTACCTTCACCTTACGCTGCATCTCCCTGTACTCCTGTCTACTCTCCTCAGTCCTCTCAGTGTCCCACTTCTTCTTAGCTAACCTCTTTCTCTGTATACACTCCTGTACCTCCTCATTCCACCACCAAGTCTCCTTATCTACTTTCCTTCCAGATGAATAAAGTTTGGATTGGATTGGATTGGATGACTCACCAAGTACTCTCTTACCTGTCTCCCTGATCACATTAGCCGTAGTTGTCCAGTCATCTGGAAGCACCTCCTGACCACCCAGAGCCTGTCTTAACTCCCTCCTGAAAGTCATGCAATACTCTTCCTTTTTCAGCTTCCACCATTTTGTCTTCTGCTCTGCCTTTGCCCTCTTGATCTTCCTCACCACCAGAGTCATCCTACACACCACCATCCTATGCTGTTTGGCTACACTCTCACCTACCACTACTTTGCAGTCACTGATCTTTTTCAGGTTACACCGTCTACACAAGATGTAGTCTACCTGTGTGCTCCTACCACCACTCTTATAGGTCACCCTATGTTCTTGCCTCTTCTGGAAGAAAATATTCACTACAGCCATTTCCATCCTTTTTGCAAAGTCAACTACCATCTGTCCTTCTGCGTTCCTCTCCTGGATACCAAACCTGCCCATCACATCCTCATCACCTCTGTTTCCTGCACCAACATGTCCATTGAAGTCTGCTCCAATGACAACTCTCTCACTTCTAGGCATGCTCTGCATCACTTCATCAAAGTCCGACCAGAATTTCTCCTTCTCCTCCAGCTCACATCCTACCTGTGGAGCATACCCGCTAACAACATTGAACATCACACCTTCTATTTCTAGCTTAAGACTCATCACTCTATCTGACACTCTTTTTACCTCCAGGACATTCCTAACAAACTCCTCCTTCAAGATAACTCCTACTCCATTTCTCTTCCGATCTATACCATGATAGAACAACTTGAACCCTGCTCCTAAACTTCTAGCCTTGCTACCTTTCGACCTGGTCTCCTGTACACACAGTATGTCTACCTTCCTTCTCTGCATCATGTCAACCAACTCTCTACCTTTTCCTGTCATAGTTCCAACATTCAACGTCCCTACTCTCAGTCCTATACTCTTGGCGTTCCTCTTCTCTTTCTTCGAGCGAACGCACTTTGCTCCTCTCCTTCTTCGACCAACAGTAATCCAATTTCCACCGGCGCCCTGTAAGTCAACAGCGCCGATGGCGGTCGTTGTTAACCCGGGCCTCGACCGATCCGGTATGGAAGTCATAGGTTTGATTCGCATCTTTGATTTGGCAAAAGTTTTACGCCGGATGCCCTTCCTGACGCAACCCTCTGTATTTATCCGGGCTTGGGACCGGCACAATAAGACCCTGGCTTGTGTCCTCTTGCGGCTACATTAGACAACGTTGTTCCTACATTTGTGGAAAAACTATGTTCTCATTGGTGAACTATATCCTGTCTGTCAATGAGACACAGAAAGTCGCGTGTATACCAGTGCTCGAATTGCAACCATTTTGGTTGCGTATGCGCCCAAATTTTTATCAGTGCGACTATTAAATATATTTGGGAGCAACAGTGTGACTAGGGAATAAAAACTGGTGTGCATTTTTTCCCCCTCTTTTCTGTCGCTCTTTCTCTCTCTCCATAGAGCAGGGGTCACCAAATGGTGGACCGCGGTCCAGATCTGGACCGCGTGATGGTTCTGTCCAAACCCGTGACCACTCCATGATAAATTCATGAAAGTAGATTTTCTTGGCGCATTTTTACTTGCAGTTCGCGGCTACAGACGGTGGGCGCTGCTCCTCCAGTTAATACGGTAATAGCGCTACTCAGTTCAGCCAATCAGATCGTTTGTCTACCCTGCGCTGTCAGCGTTCCAGGAAGTGAGACAGCTCGCTGCCGCTACCGCTGTGAGTTTACTGCTACAGCGGAGCACAGAAGAAGGGAGACAGCATAGCTCCAAATGAAGGGAGGTTAACGAGGAAAACCGCTGGTTAACAATGAGTGGACAAAATTTATGTTTATTCCTCTGTCAGGCAGCTCAAAACCATTTTATCTCATATGGTCTGAACACGTACCACTAATTAACTAATTAATAACGTGAAGCGCCACTACGAAACACAGCACTGAGCTTTTGCACAGAATTATCTCCTGAAGTCCGAGCTGAGGGCAAAATGACCGAGAAAAATGCAAACGGATGTTCACTGAAGGCATGGTGGAGTTTGGGGAAACATAAAACATCTTTTAGTAATGGGACAGTTGTGAATAAGTGCTTAAAAGCTGTTGTTGACATTTTGTTTGGGGGAAAACAGAAAGATGGGATGTGTGGAAAAACTCCCAATGCCACCTTCAACAGCAACCAGAAAATTACAAATATTAATATCTGAATATCTGCGTGATGCAGCTATTCAGAGAGCACAATGCATATCTGTGGACAGTGATGAGTTGTAGTTTGTGTGTGTGTCAGGTTCCTTCACAAAGATAAGGAACTCTTTTGTGAGTGTAACACCCCTATGAAACACACACAAGGGGAGAGGACATACATGCAGCAATAAAAGATGCTGATCAAGTCCAGTGGTCTATTTCACCAACATTCCAGAAACCACCACAAGGTGACCACCACCACAAGGTGTGCACAGGCACACCTTGTGTACAAGGTTACTTGTGTACAAGTAAATTACTGGCAGGCCACATGCCCCTTTCTCTCATGGAGAAAGTTCTGTTTGCATTTTTCCCCTGAAAAAGCCAGTTTTTATTCATGCTTTCTGAACATGTTAATGTTCTTTTACTTGAAGTTTAGGCCTCTTTAGGCTGGGATGTCTTTAATTTACGAGAAAAAGGATTATTCAGCTCTTTTTGCACTTTATTTTCTAATTCTGAGGTTTGTGTGTTCTTCAATCTAACATAAAGGCTTGAAAAAATGTATTTGCCTGGGTCTACTTTTATTTATGGTGAGGTAAAAGAGCTAGCCGTGCACTCACTTAAACATATCCTGCATTGAAAATCGATACTAAATGATAATGTGGATATAGTGGCCGGCTACAAGACACAAACTGGACTTGGGTTCGAACCTTTTACTGAGAGGAAATTTTTCTAATCGGACCTCCGTGACTTTTAATTGAATACCCCTGGTATAGGGGGTCCTCCTGAGGAGAACTGTGTTGCTGGGCCTTCAGTGAAAAGGTGGATGAGAGAGGGACTGAGAGCCAGGAGACCCAACTAATGTTACAAACATGTTTACAAAAGTGTTGACGGTTCTGTGAATAAAATACATGCCATTGTACATATATTGTCTGTACGCCTTGCTTTTGGGTAGGTGCTCCTAAAGTCTTTGCTGGTGCTACTAACTTCTAAATTTGGGAGCACCAGTGCTACCCAAGAAAAAAAGTTAATTTCAAGCCCTGATAGAAACACACTGCTACTATTGTATCCATGCAGCCTAAATTTAAGCTGAATTGCAGAATTGGTTCTAATTTTGAAGCAATTTCCTATTCTGGAGACAGCGCTGTGTCTTGATCCAAGGGTTATAGTGGGATTGGCCAGGTAAAGGAATTCTAATTTTGAGAACCAGGGTAAATCAAGAGAAAAAAAGAAATTAAATAAATGAATTCATATTTGTAAACTTATTCCATCAAAGTCCTCAAGTTACAAACATTTGACTTACAAACATTCAGAGATGCGAACAACCCCGCACCACCATATGCAACTATTGCAATTCCCCTTTTTGGCGCAACCTCCACCAATTGCAGATTGCTATTGTGATGGTGCCCTGAGCCATAAACTGCGTGTGTTGTGCGAGACTTGGGAAAAGGGAATGACGGTTAGCGAGTTACTTATAAGTGGGAGTTGTGTCTCGATTCCTGTGTAAAAATATGAATAAAGCCCAATAAACCCTGTGTTCTGTGAGTTCCATGTCTTCTGCAGTTATGATTAATAGCTGAGGTATTATATTATTTACTTTTAACAGATTTCAAATGATTTTATGAATCTAATGAGTGAAATGACGTAAACTTGTTATTTTTCTGTGTATTTTCCTTTTTTTTGAAAACCAACATATAATTGAGAATAATTTTACTTGAAACTACCTCTACTGAATTTTATTTCATTATCTATTGTTTATATGTGCTGCAAATTGTTTCTGGTCAGTATCAGACTAGCACTTTTGTATTTAGAGTAGCAATGTCATTTAAATGGCCTGAAATGGTTATTATAGATTGAAATTTAATAAATAATTGTAAACCCCTCTACAGGTAAAGTACACACTAGGTTCGTAGGGCTAGGTTGGAAAAAGGTTGGACACGCAATGAGTAAGAAAGGAGAACACAAGGGTCAGTTTCAGTAACACTGTATTAACACTTTTAACAAATAAACAATTTATAACTGCCGGCAGTCACTTTAGTTACTGGGTGCACCCTTAATGAAATAAAATAAACAAAATTATAAATGAAAAAGAAGATAAAAATAAGAAGGCTTGAATGATAAATGTATGAATTAAAATAAAAAAGGTGTTCTAAATGAAAGAAGATAAGTTTTATATGTTTCTCATATTTTAACGTTTTTTTCCCCACATATTTTAGCAACAGTCAGGTTTCGTGTTTCCACCCGGTAACACTCTCCCCCCTTAAATGTATGCACGTCCCGCTGCATGTTAAAAGGGCTGTTGGGTGACCACTGTCTCTGGTACTTCAAAGGGAATGTTTGTTAACCAATCTCTATTAGCACTATCATTAAGGGAATTGATGAGGGCGGTACTCAACCCTTGAAACAAAGAAGTTACAACAGAAACAAGGGGATTGCCCAACTCTGGGTAATGGAACCTACGTGCTAGCTCACGTTGTCTGAGTGATCTCCTGACATGAATATCTGTCTCTGTTGGTCCTTCTGTCTTTTCTACAGTTGTTATGTCTCCTTCTGTATGATCTTTAGCTCGTTTTTCCATAGGACTCTCTTCCACAGGTGCTGAATTACTGTCAGGTAAGTCTCCAGGTAAGTTATGAGCTTCCATTCCAGGTAAATCTCGATTTTCCTTTCCAGATGAGTTTCGAGTCTCCGTTCCGAGCAAATTTCCTGTTTCTCTTTCAGGTGAGTTTTCTGTCTCTTCAGGTGAGTTTCTCATTTCTTTTCCAGGTAAATTTCTTGTAGTATTCTCAGGTAAGTTGTCTGTTTCCTTCTCAGGTGAGTTACCTATTTCTTTTCCAGGTAAGTCTTCTGTTTCATTGTCAGGTGAATTTTCTGTTTCATTTTCAGGTGTCACGGTTTTGTAATATTCAGTTCCTCCTTCCTCCTCAGCCATACTGACATGACTGGGGTGAGGTTTTGCAAGGTCTTGACCATGGTTGCATGGGGCAAGTGCAAAACCATGTCTCGGCATATCATACACCTTGACAAATCTTTTGCCTTGAATGCTTGGTAAGGTAGGAGTTGCGTACCAGCTTTCACATGTATCATCATCTGTGACAAAGGGCTCTTCGTCTTGTTGAATGGCACTTTGCTGCCTTGTTCGAGGTCTCTTTGGACTGCTCTTTGTGTTTTGCTCCTCTTTCTCAGTTTCAGGTAGAAACCCACAAGGAAGTAAAAGGTCTCTGTGTAGCGTCCATGGAGGTCCCTCCTCCTTTTCTGGCCTGACAGAATAAACAGGTAAGTCTCCCATCTGCTTGGTAACCACATAGATTGTGGACTCCCAACGATCTGCCAGCTTATGTTTGTTGCGGAGACAAAGGTTACGCACAAGGACTCGATCCCCAACAGCCAATGTAGACTCTCTGACAACTCTGTCAAATCGCCTCTTGTTTTTTTTTGCGACTTTGCGAGAATTTTCGATGGCAACCTGACAGCATTCTTCCAGGTGAGATCTCAGGTTCCTTACGTACTGAGAGTGGGAACTGGACTCTTTTTCTTTGACTGGCAGCCCAAAAGCTAAGTGTAAGGGTAGCCTTGGTTGTCTCCCAAACATTAATTCATACGGGGAAAACCCAGTAACGTCATTCCTTGTGCAGTTGTAAGCATGAGTGAGAGGTCTGACGTGGTCTCTCCAGTGAGTCTTCTCCTTGTCTCTTAGGGTGCCTAACATGCTGAGGAGTGTCCGGTTATACCGCTCAACAGGGTTTCCCATGGGATGGTAAGGACTCGTTCTCACCTTACGAATGCCTGCTAATGCACAGAGCTCTTTGATGGTGTGAGACTCGAAGTCTCTACCCTGATCGCTGTGCAGGCGTTCAGGGAACCCATAATGGACCAAGAAGTGTCCCCATAGAGTTTTTGCGACGGTACTGGCTTTCTGGTCTTTGGTGGGGGTGGCTACGGCATATTTGGTGAAGTGGTCCGCTATGACTAGGATATCCTTGGTGTTGTGGCTGTCTGGCTCTAGTGAAAGGAAGTCCATACAGACCAACTCCATTGGTCGAGTGGTTTGGATATTAACCAGCGGGGCAGCCTTTTCGGTTGGGTCTTTCTCCGGACACATCGCTCACATGTTTTCACTTTCTTCTCCACATCTGCCACCATTTTTGGCCAGTAGAATCGTGATCTGGTGAGCTCAAGAGTGCGCTCGATCCCTAAATGCCCCATATCATCATGGAGATTTCTGAGGGCGATGGGCCTTAGGACATCTGGGAGCACCAACTGAAACAAAATTTGTCCTTCACTCTTCCGTGTCCAATACAAAATGCCTGATTTCAGCTGAAGCCTTTTCCGTTCTCTCAGGATCGACCGTTCTTCAGGAGAGTCTGCTATGTGGTCTGCAGGTAAGCTGTTGGATTCCACCATCCTGATAACTTTGTCGAGGACAGGATCGTCTCTTTGAAGCTTCCTGAGGTCAGACTCACTATATTTAGGCACTGTTAAGGCCCCGTCTTGTGACTCGACCTCTTCAAAAACAGCAGGGATTGCATCTGCTTGAATGGCAAGGGATTCAACATAGTCATAAAAAGGCGAGAGCGTTTGATCCTGTTTCACAGTGTGTCTCTGACAGGTAGCTTGGACAACCTCTGGGGTCACTAGTTCAAACTTGTTTGTGGATGTTAAGAGCTGGTAAGTGAATCGGTCAATCCTTTGACTCTCTTCCTGCGATGCAGCATCATTCTCCAGGGCACCATGCTGTCTCCTTGACAAACCATCTGCATCGGCGTTCTGCTTACCAGCTCGGTACTTGATATTGAAAGTGAATGTTGAGAGTGCAGCTAACCAGCGGTAGCTCGCTGCATCAAGCTTGGCCGTGGTAAGTAGGTATGTCAGGGGATTGTTAACTGTGATGACAGTGAAAGAGTTTCCATATAGATAGTCGTGAAACTTCACCGTGATGGCCCATTTAAGGGCCAAGAATCTTGCCTCACTGCAGGAAAGTCCTCTACTAGCATAAGTGATCACACGCAGGTTCCCATCTTGCTCTTGATATAAAGCAGCCCCCAAACCTGTTGTGCTGGCAACTGTGTGAAGCACATAAGGAAGCTTAGGATCTGCATAACCAAGGACTGGGGATGATGGTAGCTTGTGTATGATCGCCTCAAAGGCTTGTTGACACTCAGTACCCCAGCGTTCACCAAAGGGCTCCTTTGGGCAGAGGTATTTTCCATCACTGTGGCTAACCTTGACTCCTTTCCGCCGTGGTGGATATCCGGCTGTAAGGTTGGTTAAGGGCTTGACTATCCTTGAATAATCCTTCACAAACCTCCGATAGTAACCGGAGAATCCCAGGAAGGATTGAAGCTCCTTTAGGTTCTGTGGTCTCGGCCAGGTTTTCAAAGCTTGAACCTTCTCAGGGTCAGTCTTCACTCCATCACTGGACACAATGTGTCCTAAGTAACGCAACGAGGTCTGGAAGAACTTACATTTATCTGGTGAAAGCTTCAAGCCATATTCCTCGAGACGACTAAGAACATGGATAAGCCTACCTTCATGTTCTTCAAGAGTGTCCGAAAACACTATTAGGTCATCCAGAAAGACCAGGACCTCCTTAAGATGGATATCACTCATGCATTTCTCCATGAGCCGTTGGAATGTGCTTGGTACATTGGTGATTCCCTGGGGCATTCTATTGAATTCCCAAAATCCAAAGGGGCACACAAAGGCGGTTTTATGCTTGTCATTTTCATTAATCTCAATTTGATAATATCCAGACTTCAGGTCCATCACGGAAAACCACTTGGATCCAGCTAGAGTTGAAAACGACTCTTCAAGGTTTGGCAATGCGTAAGAGTCTTTTATTGTCTGCAGGTTTAGTCTTCTATAGTCCACACATCGCCATTCTTTTTTCTCACCACCAAAATGGGGATTCTGACTCTCGAATTACGCCTGCGTCGAGAAGGGTTTGCAGATGCTTTTTGACTGCTTCATGATCTCGCGGATGAATAGGACGGGGTCTCTGTTTGATTGGCATCTCATCCTTCAGCTTGATGTGGTGCTGGATTTTTGTCGCATGACCAAAGTCAAGATCATGTTGGGCAAAGACATGAGAGAAGTTATTGAGCCTCATTGTGACTCTTTCTTTCCACTCCTCAAGGAGAGAAGGGCCGAAATCAAAGCTTTTTCCAGAAACCTTTGCCTCTGCTTGGTGAGTAGAGCACTCAACAATATGCTTCTGACCCTCCCCATCAACTACAGGGGAATTCTCTATGACAGCATCTACAACAGTCAAGTCTGCAATAACACAGTTGGTAGGTAGAGTCATGGCATGTTCAGTTTCATTTCTGAGGAGGACAGGCAGTTTGCTGGAGTCATGCAAGGAAATGAGACAACAGTCTACGAACACGCCACCTGGCAAGGTTGATCTTGATGGCTGTTCAATCAGAGCACATTTCTCTGTGTTGACTGACTTGACACACATATGGCCTTCAAGTAGGACTTTCTGCTTTGCTGGAAGAACTGTTTGTTCCCTTCCTCTGAGCTTCACAAAATCAAGTTCTCCACTTTTTGCCTGTTTTCTCCTCAGTTGGAGTGTGTGAAGGACCTGTCGGTAACCATAGCAGGGTGAGCTATGGGAAAGTGAAAACTCATCACAATGCTCATCAAAAAGAGGGTCTAAAGTGTTGGTCCCGATTAGCAATGGAACACCACTATTTGACCGGAGATCAGGAACGATTAAAGCCAGGGTCGAATTTTCAGGCTTGGACTCAAGAAAGACTTTTGGAAACTTGAGGTCAACCTCCACATATCCCAGGTAAGGAACAGGTTGGCCATTTGCTCCTTCCACTTCAAGGATATTACTGATGGGTCTGATGGGATGCTCAGACAGATGGGTCTGATAAAAGGATTTGGCCACCGTGGTGACCTGTGACCCAGTGTCAAGCAAACAACTGCAGTCTACCCCACCTGCATTTACACTGGCTGTACATTTGCTACCTACAAGACGTTTCGGAAATTTTCTGTCTTGTGTGACTCTGTGGGAGTGGGTTGCAGGGTTGGGTTCACCTGTATATGGGGGACATGGTGGTTGCTTGGCTTTCATTTGCCCCTCAATGGAAGCCTGTTCTAGTTTAAATGGGGAATGGTGGGTGAGCCATTCTGGGCTTCCCAAGCGCGCTGCTTTTCTCTGAGCTCGGCTTTCTTGGCCTGCACAAGGGTGGGATTGGGCATGTTGTTGCATGTGGATGCAATGTGGCCATCCTCACCACATTTAAAACAATACCATGGCTTTGATTTCAACATGGCTGTCATTTGCTGAAGCTGTCCCTCTGACTGGGTATTTGTGGTCTTTTGTTTCTGTTTATTACTGCTTGTTGCTTTCTTTTTTCCAGGCTTCTCTGAACTGCATGCACTGAGTTTTGCCACCTGAACCTGAAGTTCAGCAATCTGCTTCTGGATGTCTTTTGTCATGGCTAAAAAAGATTGTTCTGCTTCCTGCGGCATGCTAATGTCCTCAGTGTAGGACATGTGTGCAGCTTGCATATTTGACATGGCTTTTGGCTTGGTAAAACCAAGGTGCTGTTTCATTCTGCTAGCTTTGTTAGCCTGTTTGTCTTTCTCAGTTCGTAGTAAGAGAAGAAGCTCTGCAAATGATGGTGGTTTACTCTTGAGCTGTTCACCTTGGCTCAGTTTCTACAGGGTTTTCACAAGTCTCAACTGGGGTCCTAATGGTTTCACTGATCCGAGCCAGCTCCTCATGAAGGATATCTCCAAAATCTTTGCCTCTCAACTTAGCTAAGTCTTTCTACCCAGAAAGGTAAGTATTTGTCACACTCGTGCCCACATCACTGGTGTAAACGCTAGCAAGACTCTGAACATGGTGGATAACCTCAGGTTTAGTAACACATGGTCTTCTGTAAGGTAAGACACTGGCTTCAAGTGCTTTTACAGCACTGCCATACTCAAACTCTGCAACTGCCTGAGTAACTGGATCTGTGGTAGGTACTTTGATTATTCTAGAGATAGACCCATATTGCTTAAGAAAGTCAAATATTTCATTGTCAACTTCAGTATCGGTTAACCCACTAACCAAGACAGCATGTGGGATCTTGACACCCTCTGTCACAAAGAAATCCATTTTAAACCCAGGTAAAACTGAATTTGTCAATGAACTTGAAAATGAGATGAATCAATACAACCAGAGTACTTCAAATAAAGATTTTTTTTTTTTTTTTTACAAACACACTCGATTACTCAAAGGTGTCCATTCATTTTTGAATACAAAGAGAAATGTACTAATTGAATCTCGAGCTCCTGGCTAGCTCGCCAAGTTTTACTGTGTAACCCCCTTTACAGGTAAAGTACACACTAGGTTCGTAGGGCTAGGTTGGAAAAAGGTTGGACACGCAATGAGTAAGAAAGGAGAACACAAGGGTCAGTTTCAGTAACACTGTATTAACACTTTTAACAAATAAACAATTTATAACCACTGCCGGCAGTCACTTTAGTTACTGGGTGCACCCTTAATGAAATAAAATAAAATAAAATATCTTTCCCAAAAATAGTTCAGTTCAACTGTCCTAGGAAGTCCCTTTCCTCAGCCCTACCACTCTGGCAGGACAGCACATGAAGAATGGGAAGGTCCCTTCTTAGTCCAGATGCTCACTCGGTTAGCTCGCCATCTCCTCTTGGAGAGAGAATCATTCCAAATCCAGGGTCCAGAATCTCAGGGTATCAAAAAAACCCAGCCGGGACAAGAAAGTAATAAAACAACCACTTGATGTTCCCAGGGTCGCTTCAGTGGTTCACTAACTTTTATCTGCTCGCAGTCTCTAATACAAACATAAAGATTTTTACAAGTTTTAACACATAAATTATCCGTGTCTCTGTTACCGTCTTGCTGCTCTCAGTTTGTTTCGTTTTCACACTATTACCGCGTTCCTCGCATGAACGGGGGCGGCAGTGGCTCAGCGGTAGAGCAGACGTCTTGAAGACAGATCGCCCAGCCATCGGGGGCTCGAGTCCCGCTCCCGCCAGAACATCTCCGGAGTGTGAGCTGATGGTGGGAGGTGTCAGCTCACCTCAAGGCCACTGCCGAGGCGCCCTTGAGCAAGGCGCCATCCCCCCTACAAGATGCTCATTGGGGTGCGATTTCTTCACGCGACCCGTCACTCTGCCTCCCCTGTACCTCTATATGTGTCTGAAACCAATGTGTACCACATGTATGTACTTCAGTGAAGTGTAAAGAGAATTTCCCCAAGAGGGATCAATAAAGTGTGGATTATTATTATTATTATTATTATGAAAAGGGGCGGGACATACGTTGCCCTAGCCAATAGCAACTCAGCTCAACTGAAACGAACCAATGGAATCACTTTTTAAAGTTTTTCGTCACAGGACCACCTACTGAAGCAAAAGACCTCTGGGAAAAACGAAATTATAAATGAAAAAGAAGATTAAAATAAGAAGGATTGAATGATAAATGTATGAATTAAAATAAAAAGGGTGTTCTAAATGAAAGAACATAAGTTTTATGTTTCTCATATTTTAACGTTTTTTTCCCCACATATTTTAGCACAGTCAGGTTTCGTGTTTCCACCCGGTTACATAATGAACAATTCAACTTACGAACAACCTCAACAATACACAAACCAATTGTGTTCGTGTGTTGAGGACTACCCGTATTGAAAATATCATCTATCATCCATCAAGTTCATCTAACTTACATAATTTCCATAATTATTTCAAACTAGCCTATAAAACCGATTGTAATTTGAAATTGCATAAATTTACATAATGATCAACAGAAATATCTAAAATAGACAAATACATGTATTACAAATACAAATACAGACAATTTGAAATATAATTTAGATTTTACCTTCTTTTAAAAAAAAAAAAAGGTAGTAAAACAATTATTTCTTCAAAACCAGTTGCTGTAATTCAAACTTCAGAAGGTCCTAAAGATTGTTTTGACATTTAAGATGGTACTCGGTGTCAAATTTTTGCTAGTTTTTTGTTAGCAAAAATTGGGTGTGCTCCTCAGGAACCAGTTTCATGCATGAACATTTTCAGTGGACGATCAGTTACACCCTAATTGATCGGGGTCTAATGATGTGTTATATATATATATATATATATATATATATATATATAATAGTGCTAACCCATAGAATTTCCACAATAAAACAATAATATCAGACATCGTTTGTTTTCTTTTTTCTTTGCCGTCACAGGATAACAAACCGCTGTAGCCAACGAAGCCGTAATGGCTCCGTGTGTGGGACGGATGAACGCGAAGATGAAGGCCATTTCAGCGTTACTGTCCAGCCATCCAGGCAGAAGCCGGCTTCATGAGTTTGTCCTGGTGAATAAAGCATTGGGGTTCCCCACATGACAACGTGAAGTCCGTCACAATAGAAGAATATAAACCACTATGTTTGAAGAAGCCAAAACGGCTCCATCAGTGAGAGACATGGATAAACTTGAAGACGGGAGCTAACTCGGCTAGTGGCCCGAACTACCGGGTAGATGCTGGTCAAAACTGTACACAAGAAAATGTTTGTTTTCTTGTCTACAGTCTGTTTGCATTATATGTCAATTGACATTAAACAGAAAATAGAGTATTTTTTGTGGTGACGACTGTTTATTTAATTCGACGATGCCCTCAGGACCTCTTGTTCAAGCGATTCCTTCTGGCAGATGCGCCATGATTGGTTGGGCGCTTGATTGACAGGTAGTTGAAACGTGGTGGAGTTAAAACTTGACAGCATGAGGTTTTTGAGTGAGAAAACCTCATGCTGTCATGCTGTTATTCAAATATATAGGTGGGAGATATATAAATATATATGTGTGTATATGTGTGTGTCCGTGTGTATGTGTGTGTGTGTGTGTGTGCGTGTGTGTGTACAGTGTATATATATATATATATATATATACTGTATATATACATATATATACACAGTGCGCCCACGCGCATTCACGCATAAACGCTCGTGACTCAACCTCATCGCGATTTTTGGTAGACAGTCACGTGATAACGTACAGGCATTCTGTTGGCTGACGGCATCCAGATGTGTGCTCGGTTCCGTCAGTCTCGGATTTTCGTGAGACACAAAGTGACTGTCAGAGTGTGGGAAAAGGTAATACAGATTAAAGGTGGTTTAATATCAGTATGGGGAGGGTTCATAAACATTTAAATTACCGTAAATAATGAGATAAATAGATCTCAATAGCGGATTCCTCAATCTCACGTGGTGTCCTGGAACGCGTTAACCACAAAGACCGAGGACGCACTGTGTGTGTGTGTGTGCATATATACAGTATATATATATATATATATATATATATATATATATATATATATATATATATATATATATATATATATATATATATATATATATATACACACATATATACTGTATATATGCGCATATGTGTGACTAGATTGGGGGGTCTGTAGTAGGGTGAAAATATAATTTTGTTCTACGTATGACGAAGATTTCTTACCTCCTCCAAATATATAATAAAATTTAATACCCAACTTCTCATTCGTACCAGGATCCTCCAAAAGTTTTTTCAAGTTTTTCTCGGCTTAAATATCCACACCTACACAAAATTTCATTCAGCGCTATAAGCAACTTTTCAAGATACCTTGCTGCTTAACATCCTACAGTTGTCATTGGCAGATACAAAAACAATGCAACATGTAACTGCATAATACAATATTAATTGTGTCTTTGTTTTAGTCTTTTCCTCGGACCAGCTTTGTTCTTATTATTACTGTTTGTATGTGTGCAGTATATTCCATGCACTGTATAAACCAGGCCCCACTTTCACTGTAAATGTTTTTTGTAATATATATTTTTATCAAAGCAATGCATAAGGGCCTGCTATAGGAGAACCAAGCTAGAATGAAGAATGGATGAGATTATTATTACATGTTTACCTGGGACTGTTCAAAAATATTTGGAATTATTCATAGCAGGATATAGTTTACTGATATGTGTTGCTATGGTAATTCTGTTACTGGCAGAATTCCAGTAAGAGATTGATTTGGGCCTGGTTATTCTATACACAAGAACACAAAAAGGTAGCGCTTTTCTCTCTATCTCTCACTGTGTGTGTGTGTGTGTGTGTGTGTGTGTGTGTGTGTGTGTGTGTGTGTGTGTGTGTGTGTGTGTGTGTGTGTGTGTATGTGTGTGTGTGTGTGTTTGCATGTGTGTGTGTGTGTGTGTGTGTGTGTGTGTGTGTGTGTGTGTGTGTGTGTGTGTGTGTTTGTGCATGTGCAATGGCATGCACTAACACTGCCTTATCAATCTGTATGGGCCATATTGATTGGCCAAAAGATATTCCCTCTAATGTGCCGGGGGATGAGGAGTGGGTGGGACGACAGCTTTCACTTTGCCTTGGAGCTTTAAAGAGAACATCTATCTATCAACATTTCCAGGCATGGGGAGGGATCAGGACCGGGTAGATGGTTCGATCAAACGTGCGCATACAGAGATGTAGAAGCAGCAATCATTAAAATAGCAACTGCATCAAGCAGCCAACACACCTAAGTAAAGCTTGAGCTTGTTGTTGTTTACACTGTGGGAGGCGTAGAGCTGATAAATCTCAGAGAGTGTCTGGTTTGAGCCATAGATCCTGTGCTTTGCAGAAACAGCCACGAGAGAAGACTCGTGTCATTAGTGCCATGGCTCAGGGTCTAGAATGCATTCAGTGGGTGCATAGAACAATGTGGACAGTGATTTGTTGTTAATTATTGAGGGTTATGGTGAGATTGTTTCCCTATCTGAATGCCTTCTGCCTTGACTCCTAGAATAATGTGATGCGCCGTGTTGATAATGTCTGTCCCAGCTTTTACACTCCAGCTCCATTCGATCTCCTCAGGCCTCACACAGGACAGACCAACAATTTAGCTCTCAGCAGTGAAAAGAAAGCAGGGTGTATGTGTCTGTGTGTGAGTGTGTTTGTGGGGGGAGGTGGGGTGTGGGGGGTGGGGTGGGATCAGTCACTCCCATTTCCTTATCTCTCACTTAACAAAAGCCTCTGATGAAGACAACAAGCATTCTCCCTCTCCCGCTCTCTGTCTTTCTGCTGCTCTCTCTCTCATTTGTCTGTTGCTATCCTCTGTTTAACTGTCAGAATGCTAGTTGAACATGGCAGCTCCGACACTTTTCACATCTCGATCGCTTTGTTGTGTGTGCTCTCACATGTGTTGGTGTGAGCGTGTGTGAGTGACTGCATCCTTGTTTGTATTGTTGCGTACAGCACAGACCTGCCTTCGCACCAGTGTTGGCGCTTTGTAGTCTTGATCCCTGGCCTTTGCATCAGATTGTGTGAGTCTGTAAGAGTCACCAAATACTATCAATTCTGTTAGCACTATTGTTAAATTTTTGCTCAGCAGTGAAATTCTTTAGGGTCACTATGCAAAGGCATAGAAACACAGACATGTTGCAGATGACTCTGTGGCCTGTGTGCAGCTGTCTAGCTGTCAGTACTAGCTGACTGTCTCCAGCAAGCGCTGAGGCAGATGTGGTTCCCGGCTTATAATGTGGAGGAAATGGGTGAACAGCCTCTCTAATTACACTTCACCCACTGACACTAATTTACATACAAACATAATCACACTCCGATCCAAACCATCATTATCCCTGGATTCCATTTTGTGAGCCATGATATCCTGGCTGTTATATTTCATTCAGGCTTTATTTCTCAGCACAGTCGCTTAATAATTATAGTAAATGAGAGGCACAAATAGGGACATTTCTAGTGACCTGACAATGTCTAACTGTGTCAGTCTAACTAATAGTGAGTAAAAGAATTGGATCTAAATGTTTTGTGTTCACTGTGTGTGTGGTACACTCAAAATATATGGTCATATTTGTTTTTACAGTGGCTGGTGTCAGCACTTTATTTTCGCCAATTCTGATTGATGAAACATTTATATATTAACGTCAACGTCTGTCCTCCCAGATATTAATTTCATCTTTATTTTGAGACAAAGTAACTCAGGTAGCAGGGAAACAGGAGGGCGGAACCTAAGTGCAGGTCGCGTTGCACCCAGGTGACTCTAGGTGACGGACCTCGGCCCCTCTCCTCAGAACATACTGGAGATGCAACAAGGGTGGTTCGTCTCTCTCATTCCTGTGACTTTTCCTGTGTTTTCAGGGTGCGAGGCGTACAGAACAACCATTCATTCGTTATTACGTCCCTCAGTATTTGGGACCGGTAACAAACTGCGGGGGCTCGTCCGGGATCTTTCCTTTCCCAATCAGCAGAGGAGAGATCCAGTGATACCAGAACCGTAAGACCGAGGTGTCGAGACGTTGCTGCAGCCCAAGAGCCAGTCAGTGGGTGTCCAGAGAGGGAGAAGATGGACCTTCACTTCACAAGGGAGCTGCACTGCTGAGTTGAGGGGTCAGAACACGCCAACAGCCACGGAGTTGCACCACTGAGTCCAGGAGGCAACACACGCCAGTTAGAGCCACTTCCCCCTACCCTTGGAGACAGAGACACACACACCATGGGAACTCAACGCAAAGAAGTGGTTTGGAGTATCAAGAAAAATTTGTTCAAGCTCTCAAGCACCGACATCTATCAGGTTGCCAAGGACATTGGGGCTGACAACAACGACGAAGAAAGCCAGCTGGACCCGAGTAATGAGGAGGGCTGTCTCAACTATGTGTTCTCGTAAATGCAGTCCAGGGCCTTGTTAGAGTTAGAAGATGAAGGTATGGGTCAGATACTTATGTTGGCAGATCTGGTGTCTAAGCTTGTTTGTGCAGATACAGATGTTGCAGGTGATGTACCAGTAGAAACGTTAATTGGTGTCACACACTCTACACTCAATCCCAGTTCATCTGTTGTAAGCGCAGAGCACACATCTCAACATCCTCACTCAAAAGCACATACCCACACAGCCACACAGTCGGTGGAAAAGTTGAGAAAAGTGTATGAAGAGTTGGTTGAACAACTAAGACAATGCGAAGCTACCGCTAGTCCACCAGCCACTGTATTCACCCACCAGAGTGAGTCAACGCCACACCAAATGCCACAGAGGGCATCTGAGAGACTTTTTCCCCTGAGAGACCTTCCCTATTTCCAGAGCAGAGAATTCAAGGTGCATGGCGGCCAAATTGGAGACCAAAGTTCTGAGGTTGGCTATAACAACATAGTTAAACAAATTAATGAGGGAGTCAAAGAGGGCTTTGCAGAGGCAGAAGTAGTGTGGGGTGTGTTGAGAGTAATTAAACCAGGCACCTTTAAGGATATGCTCCTGAACAAAGATGAAATAACTATCCCTGAACTTAAGGGCTTCCTCAGGTCACACCTAGGAGAGAAGGCAAACACAGAGATGTTTCAGGAATTAATGTGCACTAAGCAAACTGAGCAGGAGGCACCCCAGCAATTTATATATCGCATGATTGGGCTCAAACAAAAACTTCTTTTTCAGTAGAAGCAGGCCGATGCAGATATAACATGATCCTAAGTCCATCCAAGAAGTTTTCCTCCACACTATCAGGGCCTTGGGGCAAAACACACCGAGCTCCGGCAGAGAGTGAGGCCGCTGGTCTCGAACAACCAAATCACAGATGAAGAAATCCTTAGTGAGATAATGAAAATAATAAATGAGGAAAATGAGCATCAGCATAGACTCGGCCAACCTCCACGTCAAAAGTCAACACATGCACACAGTGTCAGGGTAGAAACAGGACCTGGGCATAGCAATGACAAACCAGTTGCCACAGCCGCAGACAATAGCTCCCAGATCATACAACAACTTAGTGCCCCGGTAGAGAACATAACACAGATGGTGGCGTCTCTAATGGAACAACAGGTAGCAAACACCCAGCAGTCTAATTTGTCAGCACCACCGGTCCAAACACAGTCTCGCTACCAGCCACGCCCTCTCTCTCAGCCCAACCTCCAAACAAGTGGAAAGATAGCTCGCTGCCCAAAATGCACTGAACAGAACCTGCAGAAGTGCAGCCACTGCTTCGTATGTGGAGAAACAGGACACCGGGCGGTGGGATGTTTAAAGCGAACCAAGTTTCAGGGAAACGGTGTCCGGTCTCTGTCGAGGGACAGCCAGTGACCGGTGCACAGCCTAAGTCCCAGTCAGGGGTAAGCCCCATCTCCCAACCAACGAGTTCTATTCCCCGTCCCTCAAGCCCCATCCCTAAACAGCCATCAAACCAGCCAGAGAAACACAAAAAGCCAAATGTACTTACCTGCCAAAGTACCCCCAAAAGAGAGTACCCCTGATTGGCAAAAAGGCCAAGCTAAAGTGTTTGCTCAATGGTAAGCCAATGGAAATCTTAATTGACTCTGGATCGTAAGTGAGTATGATTGAAAGAGAGTGGCATAACACTCCCATTCCTCATTATGCTGTGAGACCACTAGAAGAGCTACTTGACTAACCACTTGATCTTAAAGGTGTAACTGGCCATGCTATCCCCTACGATGGGTGGGTTGAGCTCACTGTCAGTCTGACAGGTAGTGACAACCCCAATGTCACTATACCCACCCCGTTCCTAGTCAGTCAGATGCCAGTAGCCGTTCCCTTAGTAGGCTCTAATGTACTTAAGGAGGTTCTCAAGGGAGATGATGATGAGGCAATTGCCTTAGTGGTCAGCCTCCTTCGCAGTGCGCTGAAAGTCAAACAGGAACAGTTGGCCTCCTTTGCCAATTTCCTCCAGGTCCCACCAAGGACAGATTCAGAGTGGGGAAAGATAACATTGTTGTCCCAGCTGGTAAAACTGTACATGTGCACTGCAGGGTTCCCCCAACTTTTGATTCCTCTGAACCCCTCGTTCTGTATGAACCCACAGAAGAGTGGACCCCAAGGATCTAGAGGCTGTTCGGATACTGAAAGAGAAAACACCTAAGACAGTCGGGGAAGTCAGACAGATGCTGGGATTTCTCAGTTACTATCGAACATTTGTGCAGGACTTTTCACGTACAGCCAAGCCCCTGTACGACCTGCTTCAGTCCCGGCCCGATACACTGCAGCCCAAAACAACATGTGGGAAATTGAAAGGGCCCCAGCTGTCCTCCCGGGCCTCAGTAGAGTGGAATGAGGGACATCAGCAGATACTTGAACAGTTAATAGAAATGCTCTTCAACCCCCCTGTGTTGGCGCACCCAGACTTTAGCCTTCCTTTCACACTCCACACAGACGCTTCCCAGAGAGGGTTAGGTGCGGTTCTTTATCAGAACCAGGGTTAGAAGCTTTGGGTAATTGGCTATGGGTCGCGCACCCTAACCCCCGCCGAACAGAATTATCGCCTACACAGTGGGAAGTTAGAATTCCTGGCGTTAAAGTGGGCGATATGTGATAAATTCAGGGATTATTTATTCTATGCCTCTTGTTTCACCGGCTCACCCGAAGGAGGATGTTCCAGAACCTCATGTTGAATCCCAAATCCCTCTGAGACAGTCCACCAGAGAAAGACGGCCTAATGTTGTTTTCACATACCCATCCCTTGGACAACCAGCCTATGAGCTGCGTTCCACTGTACATGCAGTTGATATCCACCCCTTCCAGTATAGTCACTGGTTCTACCCCTGCCTCTACCCTCATCCCTTCAAGCCCCCCTCTTTTGTCCCATACTCACACCCACCAATCCATTGCTTCTGAACGACGGGGAAGAGACTTTTACACATACATCTACATAAAGGAGAGACTTCTGACACACATACACACACACACACACACACACACACACACACACACACACACACACACACACATGCACATACATTGGAGCCATACTTACCTACATTCCATATCTACCTTGATTGCAGATGTGGTGTTTGAATTTTTGAGGTTTTGAGTTGATCTGATCAGGTGTCAGGAGCCACTTCTATTTGTTGGGGAGTGTGTGGTACACTCAAAATATATGGTCATATTTGTTTTTATTGTCGGGGATTAATTTTTACATATTATTTTACTGATTTGTCAGCACTTTATTTTCGCCAATTCTGATTGATGAAACATTTTTATATTAACGTCTGTCCTCGTCTTTATTTTGAGACAAAGTAACTCAGGTAGCAGGGAAACAGGAGGGCGGAACCTAAGTGCAGGTCGCGTTGCACCCAGGTGACTCTAGGTGACGGACCTCGGCCCCTCTCCTCAGAACATACTGGAGATGCAACAAGGGTGGTTTGTCTCTCTCGTTCCTGTAACTGTTTTCCTGTGTTTTCAGGTTAGTATACTGTGACAATCACAAAATGACTACCTCCTAAGAGTTAATTATTTTTAACATTATTGACATGCTTTGGTGGCGTTTCTCAATGTATAAAAGTAAGTTTGATGTTAGCTAGAAAACTACGCCTAGCAAGCAAAGCCGCTTGGCGGGAGTTTCAGAAAATGGCACCTACCTGTTAAATATTAGGCAGAGTTCATTTGCATATGTGCACATTGCGTGGCAAGATTTTAGTTGTTTTCCCTCTTTTGGCCCTGCACACCTGACAAACATTGTAAATAGAGTGTTTATGTTGGGATACGATTAAACTAATACTATAGAATCTTTGTTTACTATGGTGCATTATGGAAATTACTTGAACAAGCCGATGCATATATTTTTGAATGGCTATTTTCTGTTTATAAAAAGCACTGTTAGTTTCATGTGCCTTTCAGGAATAGTTACAGTATGAAGGGTGAAACTGCATTTTCGTCAGTTTTAAAGGTGTTAGTTTTACTGTATATGAGTCCATTAACATTCCCTATGCAATGAGTTTACTGTTTTAGATTATACCAGTCTTATACTACTGTAAGTAGCTTTCAGTGGATTTTGGTACAGTAAATGTGAAACTGACTTCAGAGCACTACATATCATAGTAGCCATGGTAATAGCATAGATGCCGAAAATATACTTTTGGGACAAAAGTAATGTACCATCTGAATCCCTCTGGTTCATGTTTATTTATTTTGGTTTATTTTGAGTTTTAAGGGGAAAATCTTAAACTTGACTGTGAAGTGAGATGGAGCGGAATACACTGTGTCCTGGAGTTGAAGCATGGACATATGAGAGCCACACAATGGACATTGAGACATGAACTTTATTGTATTAGGGAGAGATTAGGGACATGAATGTTTATCGTAATGTTGCGAATAATTGTAAAATAAAAAGAGAACATACTGGAGATGCAACAAGGGTGGTTCGTCTCTCTCATTCCTGTGACTGTTTTCCTGTGTTTTCAGGGTGCGAGGCAAACAGAACCACCATTCATTTGTTATTACGTCCCTCAGTATTTGGGACCGGTAACATGTGCTTTGTCTGTGTTTTTCTTTGAATTGGCTGCATGTAGCCCTCAATCAGTCTCAGCATCAACCCTTTTTTATGCCAACAGCTCAACTGAGTGTCTTTTCCTTTCTGGGTTCATTCTCTCTCTCTCTCTCTCTCTCTCTCTCTCTCTCTCTCTCTCTCTCTCTCTCTCTCACACACACACACACACACACACACAGACACACAGACACACACACACACACACACACTTAATACGCTTCATTGTAAGGCTATTACAATGTGAATGAGAGGCCCACCAGCTCCATTGAGACCTGTATGAGTGTGTGTCACAGCAAATAGTTTTTAGGGAGATTGATTAACTTGCAAGAAGGAAGAAGGGAACACATAATCAAGTTAAAACACTATGGGATTGACGTGCTTTGTGTGGTTGTTTGACCTTCTATGGAACTATAGATCAGAAATACATTGAATATTTTTGTCACGATAACTTCCCTGGTTGTGCGAAATTGTGCAAGATAGTGCAGCTCTCCCTGCTGCCTCTTTTTTTAACATATATCCTCGAGCGCTACAAGTTGTGCAAGAAGCAAAGACATCACCAAAGCGCGCCATTAACTTGCACCGGTGCGTGTCCGAGCGTGACATCCCTCATCCGACTAACACCAACCAACGATCCGTGAGCTTTTACCGGGCCCGTGATCGTTGATGCCCGGGAAAGAGGCTGTTTGTGTCAATCAACCCGAGCCCCCTCCTCCTCTTCTCTCTCCACCTCTCCCTCTCTCCGATCGCTCTATCGCCTCCACTTGTGTAGGCGCTCTTAAACCACAGCGTTTACGCACGGTAGTCAGTTGTTAACGGGCAGTCGTGTAATGGTGCTCCTCCGTCCTCTCGCTGGCTAATCTCCGCCTGGAAGAGAGAAGATTTGGGACATAGCGGGAGAGAGAAGACTGCTGGGGGGCGGGGGCGAGAGTGGGAAGAAAGAGAAGAATTATGAGAAGGGGGAGGAAAGGGGATCATTTCTCATCAGCTGCTCTAGAGGAGGGTTAGAGAGAGAGGAGATGGCACTAGGCTTCAGCATCCAGAACACACGGGAGCGTTACGCCACTGACACCAGAACCACGAACCCGCCTGAAACAGCATCACACTCATGGCTCTCCCGTCACGCCGCTCCTCCTCACGGCAGCGCCTCCGCCTCGGTAAGAGGTAAGTGGGCGAGACGGCGCTCCTTATTTGAACTTCAGGGACAAAAAGCGGGATGAGAAACTCTGGGAATCATCTTCTGTTATTTTGACTTCATCTTTTAACCCTCATGTTATCAAGAATGCTTCTGTCGCTGTAATATATAACAGCATTAACACGAGTATAAATATTAGATTTTTAAAAAAAATTTTGTTGCAGTTTTTTTACTCCTTTCGGGTAAATATATTCGCTCATAACTGATTGCACTTATTAAACCAACTTATTAACTTATTAAAAACAAATGGAACTCTTGATTTCGATGTTGAGTAGAGTTTTAGTTTGTGATGTGAATTTTAACTTTTAAAATAATTTATTATTTTTTGTTGCATTTTACAAACTAATTTAAAAATGACATAATCCAGTTTTTCATAGTGAATTATTTAGAGCACCATTATGAGTTTTAGTTATAATTAATGAGAGACCAAAACTTCTCTCTGTTAATCTATTTCCAGCGCCCTCCTGTGGCTTCTAGTGAGACACATGCAAATCTCAAGTAACAGGTTAAAATACTGTGGCACTCACCTATGGGTGAGGCACACAGATTCAGTACCATTAACACCCCCGCTAAAAAAGGAAATCAATGTACACGGCTTTTTGCACAGTAGTCATTCAAGAACCAATTAAGATAACAGACGTTTTATCTTTGAAAAGTTTTTTTTAGTCTCCGTTGGCTTAGCCAGATCTACTTAAAGTCATTTCTCTTTCTCTTTCATCATATCATATTGAAGGAGTTTGACTGCAGTCCTCTATGACCTTCTCATCCCATGTGTTCTGTTAAGGCAATGAACAAGGACAGAAGGATGAAGAATGTGAGGAGAAACTATTGATATTCAAACAGGCAGAGGAAGAAAACGAGCCTGTGTAGAAAGATAGAAAGAGAAGAGGGTGAAGCAGAGAGAAAAAAGAAAAAGAGATGCCTTGAGATCTTTTCTTCTCCCTCGCTCCCGGCACATACATTAAGATGCTAATCCTGGTCTTTTTTGTCTCTTTCTATAATTCATTGCATTTTGTTCCTCGCTCTGCTCTTTTTCTCCAGCTCTCTCATACTTGCACTTCTTTTTTTCTCGCTCTCCATTTCCTCTGTACTGTCATGGACTCCCCCCAGATTAGAGCTCCTGGCAAAAAGGATTCCAACACTAATTTTGTGGTATTTCAGATGATTAGGTTCAGAAATAGGACAGAAGTGCACAGAGTTTGGCGCAATTAGATGAATTCTCTGTGGAGCTTTATGGGACTGATTAATTGAGCTTCCGTCCACCTCCCCACATTGTCATAATAACACACAACCAGCTGTTGTTTATTTGTGAGGATTGACTTTTTTGCTGTATTTGTGCTTTTAACTGTGGTGCCTCTTTGTTTGTGTGTATGTGTGTGACAGACTTTGGATAAGCCCTAAGGATGCAAGTTGTTTTCAATCAGCTCTGTAGTTACCAGCTGTGCCCTCACATTCCCCAGGGTGGCAAAACCTAGGTACACACATACAGATGAGAGCACACAGAAAGGGAATTAATGCACACTCTTCAACGTCACCCCACAAATTCATTCTTTCTTCTTTTTTACTTGTCCCCTTTCTCTGCAGGCATTAATCATCACTTGCTCCGTCTCTGCATGTGATTCCTCCGGCACAGCTCCATTTTCCACCTGCCATGGTGACATGACACACCCCTGAGTGGCTTCGCTCCTTTCTCACACACACAGACAATCTCTTCAGCTCTCCAAACTCTGAAATTGGTGTGAACATTCTTCGAGGTTCCAGTAAACTTAAAAGAGACATCTCCTCCTGCAAAGTGCAACAATTGCCCACTTCGTGATGACGGTGGCAGTTCGATTCCGTCGCCATCTGCGTAGGCTCCTGCTCCTGCTGGCCTCCTGTTGTCTCCTCTCCCTCCTCCTCTCGGCTTACTTTCTGTTTACGAACTCCTCCCCGTCTATGCAGCTTGGACAGCCCCCTGAACCTGCCTGTTCCCAGCCTCTCTCCATGTCTTCATATCATCAACTTCCTTACCCATACCCTCCTAACCCACCTCACACGCATGTGCACACTGAGCCGGTAGTGCTCGTGCTGGTGGAATCCCAGTACTCCCAGCTGGGGCAGGACATTGTGGCTATATTGGAATCAGCGCATTTCCAATTCCGCATGGAGATTGCCTCAGGGAAGGGCGACCTTCCGCCACTGACAGAGAAAGGCCGCGGACGATATTCACTGATCATTTATGAGAATCTATTAAAGTATGCACATGCAGACACATGGAACAGACAGCTTTTGCATCAATACTGCACTGAGTACAGAGTGGGTATCATAGGTTTTTACCGCTCCACTGAGAACTCCCCGCCTCTCCTCAAACTCCGGGGCCTGCCATTGGTACTCAGGACCAACCAGGTACTTTGGGACTGCTGCGTGGTGTCTAGCTCACCTCTTCTACACTTGACCAAGCCTGGCACAGACCGAGGACCTTTACCTGGAGAGGATTGGACCTCCTTCACCTCTAATCACTCCACTTACCAGGCTGTGCTGCATGCACGGGCCAAGGAAGGAGCAGGGGCAGGTAGTGGCGATAATTCAGGGCCTGGCTTTAGTATAGGCCTACAGGCCACTGTGGTGCAGGACATTGGACTCTACGATGGGGTGAGGAGGGTACTATTTGGCCAGGGACTGGGCTACTGGCTTCATAGACTCATCCTGGTGGATGCCATCTCCTACCTCACAAACAGAAAGCTCACTTTGGGTCTGGATCGGCACATACTGGTGGATATAGATGACATTTTTGTGGGGAAAGAAGGGACACGCATGAACACCAAAGATGTGAAGGTATTGAGTGTGATGTGTGTGATAATGTGTGTTAGAGGGAAACTGAGTCAGTGGATTTGGTTGAGATTTTTAATTAGAAGTTATCAGCTTCTAAAAACAGTAATCTATGTTAATGCAGCAGAAAAAAAAGAATGCTAACTTGTTGCTACACAAAAGTGGAGACAGCTCTGCAACAGATTTCACCTGGAGTGTATTTGTTAGGATTTTAGGGCATGGGTGTGCCGAGAAGGTATTTTAAGAACTTCATGTAATTGTGTGTGTGTTAATGCTCTAAGCATATATGTTTTGGGCTACAGCGAGATGGTGTTTATCTCAAATGGAGCTTTAGCCAAGAGCAAAGAGGCTGTTTCAGAGAACAAAAGACAAGGACTGAAAGAGAAAAATGAGAGACTGAAAGAGGGGTAGTGAATGAGCCTGTGAAAAGATGAATGGCACTTATTCCTCTTTTCCCACGTTCCTACTCTAAGGGATACTAAAGGAGAGTCAGTCATTCAGCCCGCCTCTCAAGACAGCTATTGTTTCAATGCACACGCTTGTATGTGCAAATACACACATGAACACAGACACTTACACACATATTTGTGTGTGAAGCTCCACAGACACGCACTCACATGCGTGGTAATATGCGCAGCAATTAAACACAACAGAGAAAAAGGAACACCTCAGATTTGTGTGAGCAGCGAGAAAAATCTTCTCTACTGGGAATTTTGTATGAAATCCTTGGTCACTTCCTCCCAATGCATCCTCAATCAAGGCCTCTGAATAGAGACAAATTGTGTTAGGTGGATTTTCTTGTACGAGA
Source organism: Antennarius striatus (assembly GCF_040054535.1). NCBI lineage: Eukaryota > Metazoa > Chordata > Actinopteri > Lophiiformes > Antennariidae > Antennarius > Antennarius striatus. The sequence continues at coordinate 8,768,400 of NC_090783.1, read as the reverse complement.
GTGTTTCTGAATGTGAGTGGGGTGTTGATCTTAGGACAGGTGAAATTTATGCTGATCTGCTGCAATGTGCACGAGCTAAGCACAGAGCCATCTGTCCGTCTTACTGCAGCCACAGGATATACATGATAGGGAAGGGTATGTGTGTGTATTTTGTGTGTGTATGTGTGTGTTTGCGGGTGTCTGAGCATGGCTGTTGAATCACTGCTTGAGATTAGAATGTCACTTTCCGTCAATGGCTGACACCTGTCCCGTCAGGCGCTGAAAAAACGGCCACCTGCCTGTAGCTGAAAGATGGAGAAGGAAAATGCAGGACAGTAGGTGGTGAAGCAGAGTGAACTTGAATATTAAAAAAATGCTTATATTAAACAGGGATGAAAACACACACACACACACTCACACAAACACACGCAAACATGCAAACACACACACACACACACACACACACACACACACACACACACACACACACACACACACACACACACACACAGTCACTCTCTAGGTTGAGTTTTCATTCTAAGTCTGCTTGACTCTTCGGCTTTGTTGCATAAATATGCATGAGGATGAACCAGTGCCATAACAGAAGGACAGGGAGATGTGGATGGAGGAAGAGGTGGAGAGAGGAAGATGAAGAGATAGAGAGAGGGGGGTAGGAAAGAAGGAGTGCTGCTATTTGAAATGTTGCCACTCCTTCCACATTTTATGTCTCCATTGGCATAGTTGACAATCGCAGCAAGCAAGAAGAGAGGGAAAACTAAAGAGTTGGAGTGAAGGAGGAATGGATCGAGGGAGAGGTGGAGTATGGCACCTGGGGGAATGAGCTAGCAGCTAACTTTGCTTTTTCAGAAGAGCAAAAAAGCTGAAGTGGAATGGGGAAGCAGGTAAAAGAGCCATGATAGGGTAATTCTTTAGCAGCCCTACCCTTTGAGAACAGCAAATTTGAGACTTTTTGAAGTGACAGGCAGATATAGGCTTTTATGTAATATACTCACATTCACAATCAAAAAATGATGCACAGATGTCATTGGGAAATGTTTAGTTTTCAAATGATTCATAGAAAACTGTCATTTCTGAATATTGGGCCACGAACAAAATGTATTTATGTGGATGGGGTCGTTTGCGAACATTGAAACTGCCAACAATTCGGGTCAGATAGAAAGTTAAAGCCAGCAATGTAAAGAAAACTTTGTCACAACCTACCTGTTATTTCAATTTTTTTTTGAAAATTATTGATGCGACAGTCACCGCAGGAGATAATTGATGCATTCTGTAGGAACCAATGATGGCTGGGTTATGGTTCTGCCTGAAAGCATTTACAGCTTTTTGAACACTGACCGCTGAATGTTTTGACATTTTATGTTAACTTATTGGTTGAGCTAATTGAGAGACGCAATGGAAATAAAACAAAGTAATCAAGCATAAAGTGGAGTGTAGGACTTTTGATTACAAGGAAGCGCATCAGCGCATCATTCATTTGTGGTGGGATACCTCAGTGCCTTAAAGCTTGGCTTAGACTCTGCACCCCTGAGGATGAAATTCATTCAACAGAGGTAGAGATGTAAAAATTATATTACAGTACTAGAGTATTTTATTTCAATTATATCTTGTTTTTATATCCTGTTATTGTTTCTGGTAGGTCTTCGGGAATATAAACTTTCATATTTAGAGTAGTAATGGCATTTGAATGTCCTCAAATAACGACTTATGAATAATTTAGTTTACGAAAAGCCTCTCGGAACCAGTTGTTTTGGTAGGCCGTGGGTAAATAAACTTCTAATTTGGACTTAAGGTCCATTCGAATTCTAAATAAATTAAACAATGTTTAAAGGATCCAAGCACTAATTTAATCGTGAAAGCACGGTATGACTTGAGGTTAGTGTAAAATATTTTTTTGGAAGTAAAAGTTACTGGCATCAGAGACTCGGTGGACCAGCCCCCACTAAAAAGATTATGTTACATCCCTACTTTATCCAGACTCATGAAAATATATTATTCTATATACAGTATATTGCAAAAGAAACCACAAGTATGCCAAGTCACAGACATGTCGAGATGAAAATGTAAATCCTTACTCATCCCGCGCTTCAGAGACACTTGGAGTGTAACACTGCATCAAAGTATGTAACAACATATGTTATTAGTCGATTAGTAGGACAAAGTATTTGCAATGGCATTGTTACAAATCTCATCTTACTTTCGTAAACCCAACATCTAATCTCCATTTCTCCCCGGGAAAAAATGGAGAAATGAGACAGAAGAGAGAGAGAAGCCAATTAAAATGGTTCCTCCTTCTCTCTGCACTCTTCATTAGTCTCACCCCATGAGTTCATCTGGTGACAAACAATACCTACACCCCTCCTGTCTGCATATGCACTCACACACAGCTGTATTTCCTTTATTAAATTGATTCACACAGAGGCACCCCACCAATGACATTTCTCAAAATGAGGGATGATGGCAGTCAAGAACTCCCATCAATGACTCACATGTCGGTGTTGCTGATTTTTAATTTATACATGCCGGCATTTTTCCTCTTCTCCAGCTTGGAATGCTTGTTAGGGAGGTGTCCAATTCTCATCTTCAGATACCTCTTCATCTCACCCTCTTTAACTTCCTCCCTTCCACTTCCTCCACTCACCTTCCTCCTCACCTACTTCTTGGAATGAGACATTGATCACTATCTCCAGCCTATTTGTATTCCCCCCCTAAACCTCTTTCTCTCTCAACTTGATCTCACTCTTTTCCTCCCCAAGGTGCTTTCTGACAGTGTCATTTAAGATTAGGACACACCCACACACACACATACACACACACACACGCATGCACGCACGCACGCACGCACGCACGCACGCACACACACACACACACACACACACACACATACACACACACACAAACGTGCACACACACAGGTTGTACAAGCCTAGCATATGGTCATTATTTTTTTCATATAGGTGTGTTTATTTGGATTGACAGTACTTTTTATATTTAAGCCAAAAAATGAAAAGGAGAGAAGTCATATACAGTTACCGCAAAGTTTCGTATTTTGTTAGTGGTCAAGTTAGACAGGACAGCCATCATGGAAATTCATTGCATTTTGCCCATTTAATGTTCTGGAAGTCTCAGAAGGAGTAATTGCATAAACAATATTTAAAATTCATTCCAGTGGACTCACTGGAGTTATTTTTGCAATTTCATTACTTTGTTTAATTTGTTCGTTGTTGCTTTAATGTGACCTCATCAGCTATGAAATGTTATTTCATCTTTATGACTGAAGACGAAACCTTTATGAATACCTTATCAAGGAAGCAGATATTTTTTTCTACGTATTATTACATTTCACTGTAGAATATCAGTGGAATGAATAGATGAGATTTGAAGGTTGAAAATGATAAATGTTTATGTCCTTGTGATTGCTCCTGACTGACCTACAATTGTAAGCACGACAAAAAAAGAAACACAGGAATTACTCAAATGTTCTATTTTTAGAGTGCATTGATTTTGGGCCCAGCAGTATGCAATTCATTGTTTAGGGTTACTCTTTAGATGTAATTAAGTATGATGCATTTTTGCCACATAAATCAATGAAAATGAGCTCATTCCATATCCATTTATTACAGTGCGAAATTATACTACAGAAGTAATGAAAAAAAGATGTAACCAGTGGAGAAAAGATTTGCAAACCAGTGCAAAGGCAAGGCTGTTTGAGAAATTGAGACCGCTTTAGTTGTCTGTTTGAAATGGTTCAAAAATGTTTTGTAATTGCTGAGATGACATCCCACATTTAACACGCATTAAAAGCCCGCTAGAGAACCTAGGGTGTTAGGTCATAATAGTGCTTAAAATGACAATGCTGTAGGTGAGAAAGGAAGACAAAGAGATGACATATGAGATTTAAGAAGGCAGCAGGATATTGCTTCAAGCGCATTGCTTCTGATAAGTGCTTTCGTTCGTACCCCCCGATGTGGACAAGTGAATTATCACAGAGAGCCCTGCAGGAAAAGTTTTCCAGTTACACTACCTGACAGACAAAAAAGAAAATCTATGGTGTATTTTTATATTTCAGATTCCATTTCTACATCTTCAAAATTTTTGTATCAAAAAAAAAAAACAAGCGCCAAACTATTTGGAACTTCTTCTTTTTTTCATAATTGTTGTCACGACTCCTGTTTTAGTCTAAATCCACTCTGAGAGTATGGGTGTGTGCCATGTCTTTCCTCCCAGAATTTACCGGTAGTGTAAGTATAGGAATGCCAAAGCAATATCAAGTTCCTTGTATTTCTAGATGTGAGTGAAAAGATGATTTTGTCAGACATTATATAGATTTAAATAGATTTTAAAACAAAACAATTTTGACTAAATGTAAGACGTAGCAGGATAAGAAGGAGGCAAAAGGAAATTGGCATTAACTTGTACTTAAGGGCTCTTCTTGCTCATCAAATAGAAATGACTGACCCACTTAAATTTGCTGGTCTAGTGTTCACATTACATGCATAGCTACACACACAGAGATATCGACACACACCCTTACGTAGATAAGCCCAATAATTATGGCCTGCTTTTGTGCAAGACTTAAACCTCATAAAGGCATTTAATTTTTTGTCCCTTTCAGCCTGCCTTCAAGTCTATTTGCTTTCATAATCTCATAATTTTTTTTATTTGTTGTTTTTTTTTATCTTGGAGCCAATGTTTACGGCTGTGAAAAGAAGAAGTGCTAAAGCGAAAATAACACAATGGGGATGTGTTGGTGAGATGGTTGGTGTAAAGGGTTTGTCAGAGGCTGCGATGCCAGCTGTCCAGATGCATGTCTCCCATCTGTTTGAACCTCAACATCTCACTGGCATATCTTTTAGTGTTTACAACACACACACACACACACACACACACACACACACACACACACACACACACACACACACACACACACACACACACACACACACACACACACACACACACACACACACACACACACATATACACACACACATATACACAGACACACACATTTAGGAATGCAATCACAGCTGTTGTTACACAGACACAAACTGGCATTGCTTCTGACACCGGTAGCATTAGGCAGCTGTGGGATTTGGGACAGAAATGCAAGCTAACCACTGCTAACTGCTAACAACACACTAATCACAGTGTGTGTGTTTACCTTCATCAGTTGGACTGGCAAGGTCTCTCATATGGTCCCACCTCCTTTTAATCCAAATCCCATCTTCTTTCTTATAAAGTACCTCTTATGGCCCGGTTTAAAACCATCTCCAGCTCTGAGCTCAGTATCTATTGGACAGATTGCCTCAAAGCCCTCCAATCTACCAGCCTCTTCGCTACCCTCAGAATAACAGTGCGGGATAGGGGGCTGGGGGGCGGTGCTGCTGCTGCACAGTCCCTCTGACAGAAGTAGGGTTCTTTTATAAGCTTAGTGTGTGACCAAGAATGCACTGCTTTATATTGCTTGGTCCCCCACAGTTTTGCTTCCTTGTGTCGACATACAGTAGTTCTCCTTTGGATGTTTTCTTAAAATAAAAATTACAAAATAGATCTTGAAACCCTCTGGATTGGACAAAACAAAATAGAATGTTCTAAAAGCATTTAAGTTGCACACAGTGTGTTGTCAGAAACCTTTTTTGATGACTGAATAGCTTAAAAAAAATTTTTTTCCCCTTTGTAAATTATCAGAGGTTCAGCGTGCAACTTGGTTTGGTTAGGAAGACACAAAAGAAATAACATTAAGTATTTATGGAAAAGCAAAATACTTTATTCTAGAGTTAATTTGACTTTATGTACTGTCTGATAAAAAAAAAAAAAACATAGAGAAAGGCTGATAAATTCATTCCCAAAGTGAGATTTAAAATAGAAACTTTGACACCAGTTGACATTTGATCATTTTGAAAGTCAATGATTAGATAAAATGATTTGTTTAAAGTCACTAACAAGATCCCCTAGAGAATATTTTCTATAATTAAAAAGAATTTGAAATGTTGACAAATTATTCATAAATAAAGTCTTACTTTAGATTAGTAAAAAGATTAGTAAAAAAACAAAACAAAACCCTGTTTGTGTTTTGTCCTCCCCATTGTCATTGTGGCTTGTACTGAAATTAACCGGTTAACTATAAATCCATCTCTTCATTCTAGCCTCTTACATAATGCATCTTTGAATGTTTTGAAAACCACTTTGCAGAGACTTGAAGCTTGCTTCAGCCAATCCATCCTAGTCAGCAAATTGTTCCTTCTGAAAGTTTCACAAATGCTGCTGCGGTTTCAACGATTAGTTCTATGATGACAAGACCCCCATAAACGCAGCATTTTGTAGTGAAAGAACTGCAAGACACACACATGATCATTTATTTCACCATATTGATGTCCTGCTCTTCTGTTTTCTGCTGTGGCTATTTGGTACCAGAATACAAATGAGGTGGTTAAACTAATATACTGCACACTTGGACATATGCCTACGCCAACACTCACAGACACCATCGCATGCGTTAATAATGCATTTCAACCAAGCGCATCAGCAAGTTTATATTGAGTTATAATGCAAAGCACTCAGCTTCAAACTTAATTTAACTCTTAAGGCCTTCTATCTGTGTTTTCCTGTTTAACTGGCATGTGCCTGTCTGTGCCTATCTGTGTGTGTGTGTGTGTGTGTGTGTGTGTGTGTGTGTGTGTGTGTGTGTGTGCGTGCGTGCGTGCGTGTGTGTGTGTGTGTCTGTGTGTCTGTGTGTGTGTGTCTGTTAGTGTGTGTGCTTGTGTGGGGTAAGATGTAGAGGAAGTCATAACGTGGAGACATTGGATCGGATTAGGAAGCACATCTGTCAGCATGCAGTCATCCTCAGTGCCATTGGATTCCAGCTAATGAAGACACTCTGTACATGTGTCTATATGTTTGTTCGTTTGTTTGTGACACGCACACGCACACACGCACACGCACACGCACACGCACAAACACACACACACACACACACACACACACACACACACACACACACACACACACACACACACACACACACACACAGAAACAGGAGAAGATATAGTGAAGAGAGGCAGAGGGAGAGACTGACTGGAACTGATTCCTTCTCTGACATCAGCTATTCAGGTCTCGTAAATCAGGCAGGGTTCCCAAAGATCGATTAAAAGCAGCATGACAAAGATTGATGCTAAACATGTGGCATATAGCCCAACAGAAGACCAGGAGAGGCTGAAATATACAAAGAATTATAAGATTTTCATGCATAAACAAAACATTTGTGGGGGACACAATGCCAAGAAACGTAATGTGGGGTGGGAGAAGGCAGGGAAACTGCAAGTTGAGAGAGGTATAGAATGGGAGAGAGAGCGATCTTTCCTCCATGCTGCTTCAGCCTTCCTTTCAAATTAGAGCAGCCCCATCTCCTGAGAATGTGACATTTCATGAAGCAAGGGAGGGAGAGAGGTTCAGAGAAGGGTGCTGTGGGGTGGGAGAGTGGTGGTGGATTGGAAGACAAATGGGTAAGGGGGGCAGAGAGAGGCGCCTGCAAGTACTGTGAGGCGGGAAGATGGAAGAATAGACGGGAATCAGAAAGGAAAGGGCGCAGCAAAACGGGAGATAGAGATGGATCGAGAGAGAGATAGGTGGGATTCAGGGCGGGATTCATTGTTTCATTTGATAATGTAAAGGATGGAGGGAGAGAATGATGAGAAGGGAGGAGTCTGTGGGGGGGGTTATTAGCCCACACCCTCCAGAGGCTACTAATGCACTGACCTTCAATAACTCGCATTACTGTCGTTGTGTGTGACTGTGGGTGAGAGTGCAAACCTTTTTAGTTAACACTCATTAAAAGTCTTTGTTTAAAGGCCAGTAAACCAATGAAGTCATTAAATAAGTAGAAGAAATTCAAAGTCAAGTAGTGGAACAACACACTCAGGTAACTTTAAGGACAAATTGGATCTATTTCCATCTATTTATCTCTCTAAATCGCTATCTGTCTTGTCTGTCTCTCTTTTGTTTGTCTCTCTGACTGTCCGTGTCTTTCTGTCTCTATCTATCTATCTATCTATCTATCTATCTATCTATCTATCTATCTATCTATCTATCTATCTATCTATCTATCTATCTATCTATCTATCTATCTATCTATCTATCTATCTATCTATCTATCTATCTATCTATCTATCTATCTATCATCTGCAGGCTCTACTTGACACTCAGAGGCAGCTGCGTCTTCAGATCTCCAATTTTACCTTCAACCTGGGCTTTTCTGGGAAGTTCTACCACACCGGTGAGTTCTGTTTATAGATGTTCCATAAATATCCACCCATACGCTGCCAGACCTATGCAGTATGTATTTGAAAGATTACTCAGAATATTATATGAATTCAAGCTTAGAATATGTGGTTATTCTACATATTCTTACCTCGACAGGCTGACAGTCGAGGTTAGACAGGTATCTCCATGGACTATGATGTTTGCAGATGACATTGTGATCTGCAGTGAGAGCAGGGAACAGATGGGGGAGAAGCTAGAGAGGTGGAGGTTTGTCCTGGGTTAGGGTTAGGGTTAGGAGAGGAATGAAGGTTAGCTGCAGTAAGACAGAGTACATGTGTGTGAATGAGAGGGACCCAAGTGGAAGAGTGAGGTTACAGGGAGAAGAGATCAAGAAGGTGGGGGATTTTAAGTACTTAGGGTCAACAGTCCAGAGCAATGGAGAGTGTGGAAAAGAGGTGAAGAAGCGTGTTCAGGCAGGATGGAACGAGTGGAAAAAAGTGTCAGGTGTGATGTGTGATAGAAGAGTTTCAGCTAAAATGAAAGGAAAGGTGTACAAAACTGTAGTGAGACCAGCAATGTTGTTTGGTCTAGAGACAGTGTCACTGAGGAAAAGACAGGAGACAGCTGGAGGTAGCAGAGATGAAGATGCTGACTTTCTCTCTGGGAGTGACCAGGAAGGATAGGATCAGGAATGAGTACATCAGAGGGACAGCACATGTTAGAGGTTTTGGAGATAAAGTCAGAGAGGCCAGACTGAGATGGTTTGGACATGTCCAGAGGAGAGATAGTGAATAAATTGGTAGAAGGATGCTGAGTTTTGAACTGCCAGGCAGGAGGCCTAGAGGAAGACCAAAGAGGAGGTTTATGGATGTAGTGGAAGAGGACATGAAGGTAGTTGGTATGAGAGAAGAGGATGCAGAAGACAAGGTTAGATGGAGGCAATTGATTCGCTGTGGAGACCCCTGAAGGGAAAAGCTGAAAGGAAAGTAGAAGAAGCTTAGAATATGTGGTTGTATTACATTATGTAAATAAAATGGTACAGTAAGGTTTTATTAAAGAAAATCTTACTTTCTAATATTCTGTTTTACACGAGAATATTTAATAAGAAAATTGTGACATCAGAATTTATTAACAAATAGCACAATCCATGATTTGAAAATGTATTCAGATGCAACCCCCTGTTGGTCTTACTGAATTAGAGAAGCTCAATATTATTAAATAGCCTAAAAAGGACAGATTATTGTCATAGCAATTAAGAGAGACATTTACTCTGCAGGCAGCACGGTGCACAGTGGTTAGCGCTGCCAACAGCGGACCTGGGTTCGAGTCCCGCTCTGTGCGGAGTTCGCCTGCTCTCCCCGTGTCTGCGTGGGTTCTCTCCGGGTTCTCCGGCTTCCTCCCACCTCCAAAAGCATGCGCTTCAGGTTGATTGGCCGTTCCAAATTGCCTGTAGGAATGAGTGAGTGTGTGCATGGTTGTATGTCTTTGTGTGTGGCTCCGCGGTGCACTGGCATCATGCCTGGAGTGTCCCCCACCTCACACCCTATGCCGCCGAGATAGGCTTCGGCTCCCCGTGACCGACTGATTTTGTCTGTAGGGCGGCACTTTGGCGCAGTGGGTAGCGCTGTCGCCGCACAACAAAGCAGGTCCAGGTTCAAGTGCTGCCCTTTGCGGAGTTTGCATGTTCTGCCCGTGGGTTCTCTCTGGGTCCTCCGGCTTTCTCCCACCTCCAAAAACACGTGCTTCAGGTTAATTATCCGATCCCAAATTGTCCGTAGGAGTGAGTGTGTGCGTGCTTGATTGAATGTCTCTGTGTAGCTCCGTGGTGCACTGGCGTCACGGCCGGCGTTCGTCCCGCCTCACGCCCTATGACAGCTGGGATAGGCTCCAGCTCCCTGTGAACCGCGCAAGCGAATGAAGCAGCTAGAATTTTCTCTGTAGTGCAGAAAATGTGTCACATTAAATAGAAACACTCTTCTGTACAATGTGGATGAAATACATGGTCATGGTCAGTGATAAGCCAGTTATTTCAGACATTTCTTTCATACATCTTCACATCGTTAGCATGCATCCGTCAAATAAGTCTTTACACCTTAATGTAATAAAATAAGGTAATCATCATTTTATTAGTTCTTAAGGCATGGAAGTATTTTTGTAAAAATATTTTCTGTTGTTTTATGACGTACGCAAGGGCAGAAATTTGTTTGCTGAATCACAGTAACTCCAACTCTTCCAGCTCCACTTTATTTACAGGACATTTGAATAGTTATTGAAACGGTATTCAAAAAAGAGTAAGCATCAAACTAAAGAAGAAATTTTCTAGGTGAGGGTAATCAATCCCACGTGAGCTCCTCAACTCAATGTGTCCATGTGATAATTCATCATCATGTTTTTCTTTTCTTTTTTTTTAATCTCAGTCTATATCTAGTAATGGAGCCACAGAGTACAGACTTATTTGATGCACCACTGCACATCCAAAATTCTGTTTTGGTTCCAAGGACATATTTAACTGCACTTTTACTTAAAGTTTCTAAATCTGTAGCAAGAGGGTAAAAAAGACTTGAGCATGTCAAAAAAAAGAAAAAGGTGAGATTTAACTATAATTATAAGAACACATTTGAAAGAGAAGACATCACATTAC